>NC_080729.1:0-2500 GCF_019097595.1 Hemibagrus wyckioides
CACACACACAGTCACACACACACACATTCTCTGTAAATGACAAGATCAGACTAATCACACACACACACTGTGATTTTTAGATTTGTGCTGTTTCTTTTCTGTTCTCAGGTCATGTTTAGAGAGAACACTTCAAGTGAATTATCCTTGTCTCTGGTCACATGGAAACTCCAAGACAAAACACACACACACACACACACACACATCAGAGCCAAGGTGATAGAGGCTGGTGGAGAAGGTGATTGTGTTTATCGGCTGTCTCGAGGTCTGAGCTCCGACACGTCTCTCTGTAATTCCGTGTGTAATTGATGCTAATGCACGTTTTACTGCATGTGTTAGCGTGTTTTACTGCAGCACACAGTACACACCCACTGGACGGAAAGTGTGTGAATAGGTTTGAGTCTGAAGTGTGTTTGTGTGTGTGTGTGTGTGTGTGTGTATGTGTCTAATGATGGTTTGTGTGAGTCTGGACAGTGGAGTTAGTGAGGTTTCACAGAGATTCAGTTTATCGTGACTCGACGTTCTCTTAAATCTGTGTGTGTGTTTTAGTTAGAACTCACTCTCTGGAATATCTCTCACATACACACTCACTCACACACACACTCACACACACACACTAAAACACTAACACAGTCACACACTAACACGCACACACATTCACTCAAGGACACACACACATACACATTCACTCATGGTCAATCACTTTTTAATGTTTTTATTAAAGTTAGATTGTGTGAATAATGAAGAGAGTGTGTGTGATTATTAGACAGAGTTCTTCGGTCCGTCATGTAATGAGAGGATGAGGATTGTGGTGATGTAAAAATAAATAAATATTAAAAAAATTAATTTCCATCATCTGACACACTGCCACTTTGCACTCAAGCACATTAATGTTGTTTTACACTTCATCACATCAGGTAGTACCGAAAACAGCAAGAACAGTGTGTGTGTGTGTGTGTGTGTGTATGTATATGTGTGTGTGTGTTGCAGTGATTATGGGAAACGATGATCTGGTACTAACCTGGAACTCATGGGCTACATCAGATGGGCTCTCTCTCTCTCTCTCTCTCTCACACACACACACACACACAGATATCTCACATTTCAGGAGGAAATACTTTTTACCTGATGCTAATAAACACACAGCGATGTTGATGAGCTCATGTTTCTAATCTAAACATCCACATTTAATGTGTGTGTGTGTGTGTGTGTGTGTGTTAATAAAGCTGACTTTTATGTTGAGTGAATGGTATTGTTTTTATGTTAAAGAGTCCTCAGTGGCTACACTGACATAATAATAATAATAATAATAATAATAATAATAATAATAATAATAATAATAATAATAAATGTTTGATTATTTTGTACTGAATCTCTTTAGATATAGTGTTAAAAACATTTTGAGTTCTTCTTCATGAATAACATTTTTAATTCTTCATGTTTGGACTCTCAGGGTGTGATTAATAAATACACACTGATTTTTATATTGTTTTTTATATTTTATATTTATTTATCTTCTTTATTATTATGATTTATTATTTATCATGTTGATTGTAATGTATCTAGTGATGTCCGGCTCTTCCTCTGGCTGCAGGGTCACCCCGACTGTCCCATGTGGAGGATTAATAAAGGTAGATCTGATCAGTAAGTCCTCCTCCTGAGCTTCATGGTCCCTGAGGTCACTCTCGGTCCGTGTTGAATCACATCCTGACCACGTCACACACAA
Organism: Hemibagrus wyckioides; assembly: GCF_019097595.1. Classification (NCBI taxonomy): domain Eukaryota; kingdom Metazoa; phylum Chordata; class Actinopteri; order Siluriformes; family Bagridae; genus Hemibagrus; species Hemibagrus wyckioides. Next base: position 1,724 of record NC_080729.1, read on the forward strand.
CGCGGCTCTCAGGTTTCCAATAAAAGCCTACACACTACCTAGTGCATGCAGACGCGATTTGGGACGCATTTGGTCAATCTCGTAGGTTGTCAAGTAAAGGTCCGTACGACGTGACGTCACCACGCAAGATTTTGTGACCAATGAGATCGCGGACCGATCCTCTGAAGATCCAGTGTGAGCAGAGTGTCCTCGGTACACTGCAAGCGGAGCGCGGAGAGGAACAACGGAGCTCGCACACACTCATTCATACACACTGCGCGCGTGCACAGACACACACACACATACACACTGCACTGGGAGAATCTTTCACAGTCACACACACGCACACGCGCGCGAGGAGACGTGCAGGGAGAAACGGAAGCAGATCTGAGGTGCGGCTTTCACCGGATGGAGAGTCTCTGTCGGTGTAATCGGTGCTGATTCGTGTATCGCGGTTCCGGAGCAGAAATCGCGCCTGGAGCTCGAGGAAACATTTCCTTCAGCCTCTTTAATAAATCTGTGATTTTTTAAAAAAAAGATTTTTATTGATTGTTGCTCGGTACCGGGTGTGGACTGTCTGGAACTGAACCCGGATTTTATAACCGTGGCTTTTCTTTAACAAACGTCTAATTTTGCGCACAGAGGAATAGAGTCTCAGGTGTGTGTGTGAGGGAACATGGAGGTGTTACTATGACCTCGGACTTCACCACTGTCACTGCTGCCTCGGGTCACACACTCTAAACCTATTTATTCACAATTTTGGGATTTTTTTTTGGGTGGTTCTGTTTGAGAGCCAGT
>NC_080729.1:7500-22500 GCF_019097595.1 Hemibagrus wyckioides
GTTAGTGTTAGTGTGTGTTACAGTGTTTGTTAGTGTGTGTGACAGTGTTAGTGTGTTAGTGTTAGTGTGTGTTACAGTGTTTGTTAGTGTGTGTTACAGTGTAAGTTTGTTAGTGTTAGTGTGTGTTAGTGTTAGTGTGTGTTAGTGTTAGTGTGTGTTAGTGTTAGTGTGTGTTACAGTGTTAGTGTGTGTTACAGTGTAAGTTTGTTAGTGTTAGTGTGTGTTACAGTGTTTGTTAGTGTGTGTGACAGTGTAAGTTTGTTAGTGTTAGTGTGTGTTACAGTGTTAGTGTGTGTTACAGTGTAAGTTTGTTAGTGTTAGTGTGTATGACAGTGTTAGTGTGTGTGACAGTGTAAGTTTGTTAGTGTTAGTGTGTGTTACAGTGTAAGTTTGTTAGTGTTAGTGTGTGTTAGTGTGTGTTAGTGTGTGTTAGTGTGTGTTAGTGTGTGTTAGTGTGTGTTAGTGTGTGTTACAGTGTAAGTTTGTTAGTGTTAGTGTGTGTGACAGTGTTAGTGTATGTTACAGTGTTAGTGTGTGTTACAGTGTAAGTTTGTTAGTGTTAGTGTGTGTTAGTGTTAGTGTGTGTTACAGTGTAAGTTTGTTAGTGTTAGTGTGTGTTACAGTGTAAGTTTGTTAGTGTTAGTGTGTGTTACAGTGTTAGTGTGTTAGTGTTAGTGTGTGTTACAGTGTTAGTGTGTGTTACAATGTAAGCTTGTTAGTGTTAGTGTGTGTTACAGTGTTGGTGTGTGTTACAGTGTTAGTGTGTGTTACAGTGTACGTTTGTTAGTGTTGGTGTGTGTTACAGTGTAAGTTTGTTAGTGTTAGTGTGTGTTACAGTGTAAGTTTGTTAGTGTTAGTGTGTGTGACAGTGTTAGTGTGTTAGTGTTAGTGTGTGTTACAGTGTTAGTGTGTGTGACAGTGTAAGTTTGTTAGTGTTAGTGTGTGTGACAGTGTTAGTGTGTTAGTGTTAGTGTGTGTTACAGTGTTAGTGTGTGTTACAGTGTACGTTTGTTAGTGTTGGTGTGTGTTACAATGTAAGTTTGTTAGTGTTAGTGTGTGTTACAGTGTAAGTTTGTTAGTGTTAGTGTGTGTGACAGTGTTAGTGTGTGTTACAGTGTAAGTTTGTTAGTGTTAGTGTGTGTTACAGTGTAAGTTTGTTAGTGTTGGTGTGTGTTACAATGTAAGTTTGTTAGTGTTAGTGTGTGTTACAGTGTAAGTTTGTTAGTGTTAGTGTGTGTTACAGTGTAAGTTTGTTAGTGTTAGTGTGTGTTACAGTGTTAGTGTGTGTGACAGTGTTAGTGTGTGTTAGTGTGTGTTACAGTGTAAGTTTGTTAGTGTTAGTGTGTATGACAGTGTTAGTGTGTGTGACAGTGTTAGTGTGTGTTACAGTGTAAGTTTGTTAGTGTTGGTGTGTGTTACAATGTAAGTTTGTTAGTGTTAGTGTGTGTTACAGTGTAAGTTTGTTAGTGTTAGTGTGTGTTACAGTGTAAGTTTGTTAGTGTTAGTGTGTGTTACAGTGTTAGTGTGTGTGACAGTGTTAGTGTGTGTTAGTGTGTGTTACAGTGTAAGTTTGTTAGTGTTAGTGTGTGTGACAGTGTTAGTGTGTGTGACAGTGTTAGTGTGTGTGACAGTGTAAGTTTGTTAGTGTTAGTGTGTGTTACAGTGTAAGTTTGTTAGTGTTAGTGTGTGTGACAGTGTTAGTGTGTGTTAGTGTTAGTGTGTGTTAGTGTTAGTGTGTCAGTGTTAGTGTGTGTTACAGTGTTAGTGTGTGTTACAGTGCAAGTTTGTTAGTGTTAGTGTGTGTGACAGTGTTAGTGTGTGACAGTGTTAGTGTGTGTTAGTGTTAGTGTGTGTTAGTGTTAGTGTGTGTTAGTGTTAGTGTGTGTTACAGTGTAAGTTTGTTAGTGTTAGTGTGTGTTACAGTGTAAGTTTGTTAGTGTTAGTGTGTGTGACAGTGTTAGTGTGTGTTAGTGTTAGTGTGTGTTACAGTGTAAGTTTGTTAGTGTTAGTGTGTGTGACAGTGTTAGTGTGTGTTACAGTGTTTGTTAGTGTGTGTTACAGTGTAAGTTTGTTAGTGTTAGTGTGTGTTACAGTGTTAGTGTGTGTTACAGTGTAAGTTTGTTAGTGTTAGTGTGTGTTACAGTGTTAGTGTGTGTTAGTGTGTGTTACAGTGTTAGTGTGTGTTAGTGTTTGTGTGTTACAGTGTAAGCCTGTTAGTTTTATTGTGTGTTAATGTTAGTGTGTTACAGTGTAAGTTTGTTAGTGTGTGTTAGTGTTAGTGTGTGTTAGTGTTAGTGTTAGTGTGTGTTAGTGTTAGTGTGTTAGTGTTAGTGTGTGTTACAGTGTTAGTGTGTGTTACAGTGTAAGTTTGTTAGTGTTAGTGTGTGTTACAGTGTTAGTGTGTGTTACAGTGTAAGTGTGTTAGTGTTAGTGTGTGTTACAGTGTTAGTGTGTGTTACAGTGTAAGTTTGTTAGTGTTAGTGTGTGTTACAGTGTTAGTGTGTGTTACAGTGTAAGTTTGTTAGTGTTAGTGTGTGTTACAGTGTTAGTGTGTTAGTGTTAGTGTGTGTTACAGTGTTAGTGTGTGTTACAATGTAAGCTTGTTAGTGTTAGTGTGTGTTACAGTGTTGGTGTGTGTTAGTGTTAGTGTGTGTTACAGTGTACGTTTGTTAGTGTTGGTGTGTGTTACAGTGTAAGTTTGTTAGTGTTAGTGTGTGTTAGTGTTAGTGTGTTAGTGTTAGTGTGTGTTACAGTGTTAGTGTGTGTTACAGTGTAAGTTTGTTAGTGTTAGTGTGTGTGACAGTGTTAGTGTGTGTTACAGTGTTAGTGTGTGTTACAGTGTACGTTTGTTAGTGTTGGTGTGTGTTACAATGTAAGTTTGTTAGTGTTAGTGTGTGTTACAGTGTTAGTGTGTGTTACAATGTAAGCTTGTTAGTGTTAGTGTGTGTTACAGTGTTGGTGTGTGTTACAGTGTTAGTGTGTGTTACAGTGTACGTTTGTTAGTGTTGGTGTGTGTTACAGTGTTAGTGTGTGTTAGTGTTAGTGTGTGACAGTGTTAGTGTGTTAGTGTTAGTGTGTGTTACAGTGTTTGTTAGTGTGTGTGACAGTGTAAGTTTGTTAGTGTTAGTGTGTGTTAGTGTTAGTGTGTGTTAGTGTTAGTGTGTGTTAGTGTTAGTGTGTGACAGTGTTAGTGTGTGTTACAGTGTAAGTTTGTTAGTGTTAGTGTGTGTTACAGTGTAAGTTTGTTAGTGTTAGTGTGTTAGTGTTAGTGTGTGACAGTGTTAGTGTGTTAGTGTTAGTGTGTGTTACAGTGTAAGTTTGTTAGTGTTAGTGTGTGTTACAGTGTAAGTTTGTTAGTGTTAGTGTGTGTTAGTGTTAGTGTGTGACAGTGTTAGTGTGTTAGTGTTAGTGTGTGTTACAGTGTTTGTTAGTGTGTGTGACAGTGTAAGTTTGTTAGTGTTAGTGTGTGACAGTGTTAGTGTGTGTTAGTGTTAGTGTGTGTTAGTGTTAGTGTGTGTTACAGTGTAAGTTTGTTAGTGTTAGTGTGTGTTACAGTGTTTGTTAGTGTGTGTGACAGTGTAAGTTTGTTAGTGTTAGTGTGTGTTACAGTGTTAGTGTGTGTTAGTGTTAGTGTGTGACAGTGTTAGTGTGTTAGTGTTAGTGTGTGTTACAGTGTTTGTTAGTGTGTGTGACAGTGTTAGTGTGTTAGTGTTAGTGTGTGTTACAGTGTTTGTTAGTGTGTGTGACAGTGTAAGTTTGTTAGTGTTAGTGTGTGACAGTGTTAGTGTGTGTTAGTGTTAGTGTGTGTTAGTGTTAGTGTGTGTTACAGTGTTAGTGTGTGTTACAGTGTAAGTTTGTTAGTGTTAGTGTGTGTTACAGTGTTTGTTAGTGTGTGTGACAGTGTAAGTTTGTTAGTGTTAGTGTGTGTTACAGTGTTAGTGTGTGTTACAGTGTAAGTTTGTTAGTGTTAGTGTGTATGACAGTGTTAGTGTGTGTGACAGTGTAAGTTTGTTAGTGTTAGTGTGTGTTACAGTGTAAGTTTGTTAGTGTTAGTGTGTGTTAGTGTGTGTTAGTGTGTGTTAGTGTGTGTTAGTGTGTGTTAGTGTGTGTTAGTGTTAGTGTGTGTTACAGTGTAAGTTTGTTAGTGTTAGTGTGTGTGACAGTGTTAGTGTATGTTACAGTGTTAGTGTGTGTTACAGTGTAAGTTTGTTAGTGTTAGTGTGTGTTAGTGTTAGTGTGTGTTACAGTGTAAGTTTGTTAGTGTTAGTGTGTGTTACAGTGTAAGTTTGTTAGTGTTAGTGTGTGTTACAGTGTTAGTGTGTTAGTGTTAGTGTGTGTTACAGTGTTAGTGTGTGTTACAATGTAAGCTTGTTAGTGTTAGTGTGTGTTACAGTGTTGGTGTGTGTTACAGTGTTAGTGTGTGTTACAGTGTACGTTTGTTAGTGTTGGTGTGTGTTACAGTGTAAGTTTGTTAGTGTTAGTGTGTGTTACAGTGTAAGTTTGTTAGTGTTAGTGTGTGTGACAGTGTTAGTGTGTTAGTGTTAGTGTGTGTTACAGTGTTAGTGTGTGTGACAGTGTAAGTTTGTTAGTGTTAGTGTGTGTGACAGTGTTAGTGTGTTAGTGTTAGTGTGTGTTACAGTGTTAGTGTGTGTTACAGTGTACGTTTGTTAGTGTTGGTGTGTGTTACAATGTAAGTTTGTTAGTGTTAGTGTGTGTTACAGTGTAAGTTTGTTAGTGTTAGTGTGTGTGACAGTGTTAGTGTGTGTTACAGTGTAAGTTTGTTAGTGTTGGTGTCTGTTACAATGTAAGTTTGTTAGTGTTAGTGTGTGTTACAGTGTAAGTTTGTTAGTGTTAGTGTGTGTTACAGTGTTAGTGTGTGTGACAGTGTTAGTGTGTGTTAGTGTGTGTTACAGTGTAAGTTTGTTAGTGTTAGTGTGTATGACAGTGTTAGTGTGTGTGACAGTGTTAGTGTGTGTGACAGTGTAAGTTTGTTAGTGTTAGTGTGTGTGACAGTGTAAGTTTGTTAGTGTTAGTGTGTGTTACAGTGTAAGTTTGTTAGTGTTAGTGTGTGTTACAGTGTTTGTTAGTGTGTGACAGTGTAAGTTTGTTAGTGTTAGTGTGTGTTACAGTGTAAGTTTGTTAGTGTTAGTGTGTGTTACAGTGTAAGTTTGTTAGTGTTAGTGTGTGTTACAGTGTTAGTGTGTTAGTGTTAGTGTGTTACAGTGTTAGTGTGTGTGACAGTGTAAGTTTGTTAGTGTTAGTGTGTGTTACAGTGTAAGTTTGTTAGTGTTAGTGTGTGACAGTGTTAGTGTGTTAGTGTTAGTGTGTGTTAGTGTTTGTTAGTGTGTGTGACAGTGTAAGTTTGTTAGTGTTAGTGTGTGTTACAGTGTTAGTGTGTGTTACAGTGTAAGTTTGTTAGTGTTAGTGTGTGTTACAGTGTAAGTTTGTTAGTGTTAGTGTGTTACAGTGTAAGTTTGTTAGTGTTAGTGTGTGTTAGTGTTTGTTAGTGTGTGTGACAGTGTAAGTTTGTTAGTGTTAGTGTGTGTTACAGTGTTAGTGTGTGTTACAGTGTAAGTTTGTTAGTGTTAGTGTGTGACAGTGTTAGTTTGTTAGTGTTAGTGTGTGTTAGTGTTTGTTAGTGTGTGTGACAGTGTAAGTTTGTTAGTGTTAGTGTGTGTTACAGTGTTAGTGTGTGTTACAGTGTAAGTTTGTTAGTGTTAGTGTGTGTTACAATGATAGTGTGTGTTACAGTGTAAGTTTGTTAGTGTTAGTGTGTGTTACAGTGTAAGTTTGTTAGTGTTAGTGTGTTACAATGTTAGTGTGTGTTACAGTGTAAGCTTGTTAGTGTGTGTTACAGTGTAAGTTTGTTAGTGTTAGTGTGTTCCAGTGTTAGTGTGTGTTCCAGTGTTAGTGTGTGTTCCTGTGTTAGTGTGTGTTCCAGTGTTAGTGTGTGTTCCAGTGTTAGTGTGTGTTACAGTGTAAGTTTTAGTGTTAGTGTGTGTTACAGTGTTAGTGTGTTACAGTGTAAGTTTGTTAGTGTTAGTGTGTGTTACAGTGTTTGTTAGTGTGTGTTACAGTGTAAGTTTGTTAGTGTTAGTGTGTGTTCCAGTGTTAGTGTGTGTTCCAGTGTAAGTTTGTTAGTGTTAGTGTGTGTTACAGTGTAAGTTTGTTAGTGTTAGTGTGTGTTACAGTGTAAGTTTGTTAGTGTTAGTGTGTGTTAGTGTTTGTTAGTGTGTGTTACAGTGTAAGTTTGTTACAGTGTTAGTGTGTGTGACAGTGTTAGTGTGTGTTAGTGTTAGTGTGTGTTACAGTGTAAGTTTGTTAGTCTTAGTGCGTGTTAGTGTGTGTTACAGTGTAAGTTTGTTAGTGTTAGTGTGTGTTACAGTGTTAGTGTGTTACAGTGTAAGTTTGTTAGTGTTAGTGTGTGTGACAGTGTTAGTGTGTGTGACAGTGTTAGTGTGTGTGACAGTGTTAGTGTGTGTTACAGTGTAAGTTTGTTAGTGTTAGTGTGTGTTAGTGTTAGTGTGTGTTACAGTGTTAGTGTGTGTTACAGTGTTAGTTTGTTAGTGTTAGTGTGTGTTACAGTGTTAGTGTGTGTGACAGTGTTAGTGTGTGTTAGTGTTAGTGTGTGTTACAGTGTTAGTGTGTGTTACAGTGTAAGTTTGTTAGTGTTAGTGTGTGTTAATGTTAGTGTGTTACAGTGTAAGTTTGTTAGTGTGTGTTAGTGTTAGTGTGTGTTAGTGTTAGTGTGTGTTAGTGTTAGTGTGTGTTAGTGTTAGTGTGTGTTACAGTGTTAGTGTGTGTTACAGTGCAAGTTTGTTAGTGTTAGTGTGTGTGACAGTGTTAGTGTGTGTGACAGTGTTAGTGTGTGTTAGTGTTAGTGTGTGTTAGTGTTAGTGTGTGTTACAGTGTAAGTTTGTTAGTGTTAGTGTGTGTTACAGTGTAAGTTTGTTAGTGTTAGTGTGTGTGACAGTGTTAGTGTGTGTTAGTGTTAGTGTGTGTTACAGTGTAAGTTTTAGTGTTAGTGTGTGTGACAGTGTTAGTGTGTGTTACAGTGTTTGTTAGTGTGTGTTACAGTGTAAGTTTGTTAGTGTTAGTGTGTGTTACAGTGTTAGTGTGTGTTACAGTGTAAGTTTGTTAGTGTTAGTGTGTGTTACAGTGTTAGTGTGTGTTAGTGTGTGTTACAGTGTTAGTGTGTGTTAGTGTTTGTGTGTTACAGTGTAAGCCTGTTAGTTTTATTGTGTGTTAATGTTAGTGTGTTACAGTGTAAGTTTGTTAGTGTGTGTTAGTGTTAGTGTGTGTTAGTGTTAGTGTGTGTTAGTGTTAGTGTGTGTTAGTGTTAGTGTGTTAGTGTTAGTGTGTGTTACAGTGTTAGTGTGTGTTACAGTGTAAGTTTGTTAGTGTTAGTGTGTGTTACAGTGTTAGTGTGTGTTACAGTGTTAGTGTGTGTTACAGTGTAAGTTTGTTAGTGTTAGTGTGTGTGACAGTGTTAGTGTGTGTTAGTGTGTGTTACAGTGTTAGTGTGTGTTACAGTGTAAGTTTGTTAGTGTTAGTGTGTGTGACAGTGTTAGTGTGTGTGACAGTGTTAGTGTGTGTTAGTGTTAGTGTGTGTGACAGTGTTAGTGTGTGTTACAGTGTAAGTTTGTTAGTGTTAGTGTGTGTTACAGTGTTAGTGTGTGTTACAGTGTATGTTTGTTAGTGTTAGTGTGTGTGACAGTGTTAGTGTGTGTGACAGTGCAAGTTTGTTAGTGTTAGTGTGTGTGACAGTGTTAGTGTGTGTGACAGTGTTAGTGTGTGTGACAGTGTTAGTGTGTGTGACAGTGTTAGTGTGTGTGGCAGTGTTAGTGTGTGTTACAGTGTAAGTTTTAGTGTTAGTGTGTGTGACAGTGTTAGTGTGTGTTACAGTGTTTGTTAGTGTGTGTTACAGTGTAAGTTTGTTAGTGTTAGTGTGTGTTACAGTGTTAGTGTGTGTTACAGTGTAAGTTTGTTAGTGTTAGTGTGTGTTACAGTGTTAGTGTGTGTTAGTGTGTGTTACAGTGTTAGTGTGTGTTAGTGTTTGTGTGTTACAGTGTAAGCCTGTTAGTTTTATTGTGTGTTAATGTTAGTGTGTTACAGTGTAAGTTTGTTAGTGTGTGTTAGTGTTAGTGTGTGTTAGTGTTAGTGTGTGTTAGTGTTAGTGTGTGTTAGTGTTAGTGTGTTAGTGTTAGTGTGTGTTACAGTGTTAGTGTGTGTTACAGTGTAAGTTTGTTAGTGTTAGTGTGTGTTACAGTGTTAGTGTGTGTTACAGTGTTAGTGTGTGTTACAGTGTAAGTTTGTTAGTGTTAGTGTGTGTGACAGTGTTAGTGTGTGTTAGTGTGTGTTACAGTGTTAGTGTGTGTTACAGTGTAAGTTTGTTAGTGTTAGTGTGTGTGACAGTGTTAGTGTGTGTGACAGTGTTAGTGTGTGTTAGTGTTAGTGTGTGTGACAGTGTTAGTGTGTGTTACAGTGTAAGTTTGTTAGTGTTAGTGTGTGTTACAGTGTTAGTGTGTGTTACAGTGTATGTTTGTTAGTGTTAGTGTGTGTGACAGTGTTAGTGTGTGTGACAGTGCAAGTTTGTTAGTGTTAGTGTGTGTGACAGTGTTAGTGTGTGTGACAGTGTTAGTGTGTGTGACAGTGTTAGTGTGTGTGACAGTGTTAGTGTGTGTGGCAGTGTTAGTGTGTGTTACAGTGTAAGTTTGTTAGTGTTAGTGTGTGTTACAGTGTTAGTGTGTGTGACAGTGTGAGTTTGTTAGTGTTAGTGTGTGTTACAGTGTTAGTGTGTGTTACAGTGTTAGTGTGTGTGGCAGTGTAAGTTTGTTACAGTGTTAGTGTGTGTTACAGTGTAAGTTTGTTAGTGTTAGTGTGTGTTACAGTGTTAGTGTGTGTTACAGTGTTAGTGTGTGTGGCAGTGTAAGTTTGTTACAGTGTTAGTGTGTGTTACAGTGTAAGTTTGTTAGTGTTAGTGTGTGTTACAGTGTAAGTTTGTTAGTATTAGTGTGTGTTACAGTGTAAGTTTGTTAGTGTTAGTGTGTGTTACAGTGTTAGTGTGTGTTACAGTGTTAGTGTGTGTTACAGTGTAAGTTTGTTAGTGTTAGTGTGTGTGACAGTGTTAGTGTGTGTGACAGTGTTAGTGTGTGTGACAGTGTTAGTGTGTGTTACAGTGTTAGTGTGTGTTACAGTGTAAGTTTGTTAGTGTTAGTGTGTGTTACAGTGTTAGTGTGTGTTACAGTGTAAGTTTGTTAGTGTTAGTGTGTGTTACAGTGTTAGTGTGTGTTACAGTGTAAGTTTGTTAGTGTTAGTGTGTGTTACAGTGTAAGTTTGTTAGTGTTAGTGTGTGTTACAGTGTTAGTGTGTGTGACAGTGTGAGTTTGTTAGTGTTAGTGTGTGTTACAGTGTTAGTGTGTGTTACAGTGTAAGTTTGTTAGTGTTAGTGTGTGTTACAGTGTAAGTTTGTTAGTGTGTGTTACAGTGTAAGTTTGTTAGTGTTAGTGTGTGTGACAGTGTGAGTTTGTTAGTGTTAGTGTGTGTTACAGTGTAAGTTTGTTAGTGTTAGTGTGTGTTACAGTGTTAGTGTGTGTTACAGTGTAAGTTTGTTAGTGTTAGTGTGTGTTACAGTGTTAGTGTGTTAGTGTGTGTTACAGTGTAAGTTTGTTAGTGTTAGTGTGTGTTACAGTGTAAGTTTGTTAGTGTTAGTGTGTGTTACAGTGTTAGTGTGTGTTACAGTGTAAGTTTGTTAGTGTTAGTGTGTGTTACAGTGTAAGTTTGTTAGTGTGTGTTACAGTGTAAGTTTGTTAGTGTTAGTGTGTGTTACAGTGTTAGTGTGTGTGACAGTGTAAGTTTGTTAGTGTTAGTGTGTGTTACAGTGTAAGTGTGTTAGTGTGTGTTACAGTGTAAGTTTGTTAGTGTTAGTGTGTGTTACAGTGTAAGTTTGTTAGTGTTAGTGTGTGTTACAGTGTAAGTGTGTTAGTGTGTGTTACAGTGTAAGTTTGTTAGTGTTAGTGTGTGTTACAGTGTTAGTGTGTGTTACAGTGTAAGTTTGTTAGTGTTAGTGTGTGTTAGTGTTAGTGTGTGTTACAGTGTAAGTTTGTTAGTGTTAGTGTGTGTTACAGTGTAAGTTTTAGTGTTAGTGTGTGTTACAGTGTTAGTGTGTGTTACAGTGTTAGTGTGTGTTACAGTGTAAGTTTGTTAGTGTTAGTGTGTGTTACAGTGTTAGTGTGTGTTACAGTGTAAGTTTGTTAGTGTTAGTGTGTGTTACAGTGTTAGTGTGTGTTACAGTGTAAGTTTGTTAGTGTTAGTGTGTGTTACAGTGTTAGTGTGTGTTACAGTGTATGTTTGTTAGTGTTAGTGTGTGTTACAGTGTAAGTTTTAGTGTTAGTGTGTGTTACAGTGTTAGTGTGTGTTACAGTGTAAGTTTGTTAGTGTTAGTGTGTGTTACAGTGTTAGTGTGTGTTACAGTGTAAGTTTGTTAGTGTTAGTGTGTGTTACAGTGTTAGTGTGTGTTACAGTGTAAGTTTGTTAGTGTTAGTGTGTGTGACAGTGTTAGTGTGTGTGACAGTGTTAGTGTGTGTTACAGTGTAAGTTTGTTAGTGTTAGTGTGTGTTACAGTGTTAGTGTGTGTTACAGTGTAAGTTTGTTAGTGTTAGTGTGTGTGACAGTGTTAGTGTGTGTGACAGTGTTAGTGTGTGTGGCAGTGTTAGTGTGTGTTACAGTGTAAGTTTGTTAGTGTTAGTGTGTGTTACAGTGTAAGTTTGTTAGTGTTAGTGTGTGTTACAGTGTTAGTGTGTGTGGCAGTGTAAGTTTGTTAGTGTTAGTGTGTGTTACAGTGTAAGTTTGTTAGTGTTAGTGTGTGTTACAGTGTAAGTTTGTTAGTGTTAGTGTGTGTTACAGTGTAAGTTTGTTAGTGTTAGTGTGTGTTACAGTGTAAGTTTGTTACAGTGTTAGTGTGTGTTACAGTGTAAGTTTGTTACAGTGTTAGTGTGTGTTACAGTGTAAGTTTGTTAGTGTTAGTGTGTGTTACAGTGTAAGTTTGTTAGTGTTAGTGTGTGTTACAGTGTTAGTGTGTGTGGCAGTGTAAGTTTGTTACAGTGTTAGTGTGTGTTACAGTGTAAGTTTGTTAGTGTTAGTGTGTGTTACAGTGTAAGTTTGTTAGTGTTAGTGTGTGTTACAGTGTAAGTTTGTTACAGTGTTAGTGTTAGTGTGTGTTAGCATTAGTGTGTGTTAGCATTAGTGTGTGTTAGTATTAGTGTGTGTTACAGTGTTAGTGTGTGTTACAGTGTTAGTGTGTTTGTGTGTGTGTGTGTTTAATCTGTAAATACCTGATTTGGTGAATGTTCTGCCTCACAAACACACACATACTGATTATGATTGTTTTCTCTCGGCAGGCGGCTTACATACCAAAGGAGGGAAAAAGTGAGAATGAAGGTGAGTGTGTAATTAATATTAGATGCCCTGTGTGTGTGTGTGTGTGTGTGTGTGTGTGTGAGTTACAGCATCACAAGCCTGAAAACTGATGAAGTAAACCTGTTCCCTGTAACATGTCTCTGTGGTCTGACGAGTGCAGTGTATAGTGAATAGTGCAGTGTGTGTTGCAGTGTATAATGTGTGTCCCTGAGGGCAGGTGGTGGTTGAACATTAGCTTATCAGTAACAGAGGCTGCAGCTTTTTAACTCAGCTGTCACACACCTCCGCCCTCGTCTGACCACAGCTCTGTAGTGAGGGCCAAGTCGCTCATCAACCAATCCCCAAGGTCACAGTCACTAGACAGCAGTGGATCTGTGTGTGTGTGTGTGTGTGTGTGTGTGTGTGTGTGTGTGTGTGTACAGCAGGACTGATGATCATGTGATATCAATATTGCAATACATTAATATCATGAGACATTCAGAGTATAGTCTCACGTCTGTTGCTCTTCTACTCAATCATGAGGGTGAAACCTTTAGAGGAACCAGACTGAAAACCTCATCCTCATCTGGGTGACATCTGGGATTATGAATCATTATAAACCCTGAGAGTGGGATTATAAATCATTATAAACACAGAGAGTGGGATTATAAATCATTATAAACACTGAGAGTGGGATTATAAATCATTATAAACACTGAGAGTGGGATTATAAATCATTATAAACACTGAGAGTGGGATTATAAATCATTATAAACACTGAGAGTGGGATTATAAATCATTATAAACACTGAGAGTGGGATTATAAATCATTATAAACACTGAGTGTGCGATTCATTATTATTCCAAATTAAAAGTGTTCCTAGAAAGTGCTGTGTTTCTCTAATCCAAGGAAGAACATCTTTCTGGTGTCTGGTTCCATCCAGTCCATTAGTCCATTGAAGTTTCATTACTTCAGCATGTTCTGATTACTTTGTAATACATTGATAGCGAGTGTGTTTATGGTAATGTGTTTATTAAGTGATGTTAATAAACACACAGTGACACGGGGGGGTGACACTTAGGTAACATGGCCCCCTTCAGTATAATGGACTTTGTGTTGTGTTTAGCACTGTGCTAATCTGCTCAGGAAATGTTGAGCAGCGGAACTGACCCAGCGCCTGCGAAGGAAAAAGGCATAAAGTAGAGCAGGCAGTGAGTTAGAGTGTCCAGGTGAAGTGTTGAGTGTGGAGGTGTTCGGTCACTGTGGCATTCTGCAGAGCTCCAGTGCAGTGTGTTAATATTCCCTGTGTGTGTGTGTATACAGTGTTGGCGTTTATGGAGGTGTACAGTAAGAGCAGGTGTAATCCCAGGGAGATGCTGGTGGATGTCCAGCGCGAGTATCCACACGACACACACGTCACCTACCTGCCGTCCTGCGTGGTGCTGCGGCGCTGTGGAGGCTGCTGTAATGATGAAGCACTCGAATGTGTTCCTACACACACAAAGAACATTACACTGGAGGTAAAGGACACACACACACACACACAAAGTGCTTTTGCACCCTAGTGAGCTGAGATTAAAGTGAGGACCTCAAACACCAATTGTGTGTGTGTGTGTGTGTGTGTGTGTGTGTAGTTGTACAGAGTAAAACCAGGTGTAGGAGAGCACAAAACTCTGCTGAGCTTCACAGAACACACACACTGTGACTGCAGGTAAGTCGCTTTAACACACACACACACACACACACACACACACACACACAGACACGTTTTATCTTTAGTGTTTTTGCTGACTGTTATTTTACTGTTTGACTTTTTCAGAGTAAAACCAGAAGTGAAAACAAAGAAAGAATAGTAAGTATTGTGTATTGTGGCAACGTGTGTGTGTGTGTGTGTGTGTGTGTGTGTGTGTGTGTGTGTGTGTGTGTGTGTGTGTGTGTGAGTTATAGAGTTATAGTGTCCCTGCTTGTTTTATCTTGTTAAATGATTAAGAAATAAATGAGAAGCAGTCAGATGGACAGTAATGCTAACACCAGTGCTAATGCTTATGCTAATTAGCCAGCACTGTTACACACACTTTATTCCACTCTCCTGCCCTGCTGTGTACTGGGGCTCTGACCCCACTGGCTGTTTAAGGAGACTTTCGGTTACAAAAGACTTAGGTGTTTAACACACACACACACACACACACACACACACACACACACACACACACACACACACACGCACACACACACACACACACACAGCCTGTATTACTCAGACAGCTGAGGTGATAAAGCATAATGATGGCCGCCTGTGTGGATGCTGGGGGTGTGGGGGGGTGGCTCTCAGACCACCATCAAACACACACACACAACTCACTCACACACAAACACGTTCTAACACACATGCGCACACACACACACACATTCTAACACACAAACACACACAAATGTGTTCTATCACACACACACAAACACGTTCTAACACACACATACACATACAAACACGTTCTAACACACACACACACAAACACATACACACAAATGCATTCTATCACACACACACAAACACGTTCTAACACACACACACATTCTAACACACAAACACACACACACAAATGTGTTCTATCACACACATACAAACGCGTTCTAACACACACACACACATACAAACGCGTTCTAACACACACACACACATACAAACGCGTTCTAACACACACACACACATACAAACGCGTTCTAACACACACACACATACAAACACGTTCTAACACACACACACATACAAACGCGTTCTAACACACACACACACATACAAACGCGTTCTAACACACACACACATACAAACGCGTTCTAACACACACACACATACAAACACGTTCTAACACACACACACAAACACGTTCTAACACACACACACATACAAACGCGTTCTAACACACACACACAAACACGTTCTAACACACACACACACACACACACATACAAACGCGTTCTAACACACACACACACACACACATACAAACACGTTCTAACACACACACACAAACACGTTCTAACACACACACACACACACACATACAAACACGTTCACACACACACACACATACAAACACGTTCTAACACACACACACATACAAACACGTTCTAACACACACACACATACAAACACGTTCTAACACACACAAACACGTTCTAACACACACAAACACGTTCTAACACACACACACAAACACGTTCTAACACACACACATACAAACACGTTCTAACACACACACACAAACACGTTCTAACACACACACACACATACAAACACGTTCTAACACACACACACAAACACGTTCTAACACACACACATACAAACACGTTCTAACACACACACATACAAACACGTTCTAACACACACACACACATACAAACACGTTCTAACACACACACACACATACAAACACGTTCTAACACACACACACACACACACACACAAACACGTTCTAACACACACACACACATACAAACACGTTCTAACACACACACACACACACACACAAACACGTTCTAACACACACACACACACATACAAACACGTTCTAACACACACACACACACACACACACACAAAC
>NC_080729.1:25000-30000 GCF_019097595.1 Hemibagrus wyckioides
TCTAACACACACACACACACATACAAACACGTTCTAACACACACACATACAAACACGTTCTAACACACACACACACACACACACACACACAAACACGTTCTAACACACACACACACACATACAAACACGTTCTAACACACACACACACACACACAAACACGTTCTAACACACACACACACACACACAAACACGTTCTAACACACACACACACACACACACATACAAACACGTTCTAACACACACACACACACACACAAACACGTTCTAACACACACACACACACACAAACACGTTCTAACACACACACACACACACACAAACACGTTCTAACACACACACACACACATACAAACACGTTCTAACACACACAAACACACACACATACAAACACGTTCTAACACACACACACATACAAACCCGTTCTAACACACACACACGCATACAAACCCGTTCTAACACACACACACACATACAAACACGTTCTAACACACACACACACACACACACACACACACATACAAACACGTTCTAACACACACACACACATACAAACAAACACGTTCTAACACACACACACACGTTCTAACACACACAAACACACACACACACACACACGTTCTAACACACACAAACACACACACACACACGTTCTAACACACACAAACACACAGATACAAACACGTTCTAAAACACACACACAAACACGTTCTAACACACAAACACGTTCTAACACACAAACATGTTCTAACACACACAAACATACACACACGTTCTAACACACAATCACACACACACAAACACGTTCTAACACACACACACACACGTTCTAACACACACACACAAACACGTTCTAACACACACAAACACACACATACAAACACGTTCTAACACACAAACACACACACAAACACGTTCTAACACACAAACACGTTCTAACACACACAAACATACACACACGTTCTAACACACAATCACACACACACAAACACGTTCTAACACACACACACACACACACGTTCTAACACACACACACAAACACGTTCTAACACACAAACACACACATACAAACACGTTCTAACACACAAACACACACACAAACACGTTCTAACACACACACACAAACACGTTCTAACACACACACAAACACGTTCTAACACACACACACAAACACGTTCTAACACACACACACAAACATGTTCTAACACACACACACATACAAACACGTTCTAACACACACACACACAAACACTTTCTAACACACACACACACACATACAAACACGTTCTAACACACACACACACACACATACAAACACGTTCTAACACACACACACACATACAAACACGTTCTAACACACACACACACATACAAACACGTTCTAACACACACACACACACATACAAACACGTTCTAACACACACACACACACACGTACAAACACGTTCTAACACACACACACACACACGTACAAACACGTTCTAACACACACACACACAAACACGTTCTCACACACACACACACACACACACGTACAAACACGTTCTAACACACACACACACACACATACAAACACGTTCTAACACACACACACACAAACACGTTCTCACACACACACACACACACACACACACATACAAACACGTTCTAACACACACACACACACACACATACAAACACGTTCTAACACACACACACACACATACAAACACGTTCTAACACACACACACACACACACACACAAACACGTTCTAACACACACACACACACACACATACAAACACGTTCTAACACACACACACACACATACAAACACGTTCTAACACACACACACACACATACAAACACGTTCTAACACACACACACACACATACAAACACGTTCTAACACACACACACATACAAACACGTTCTAACACACACACACATACAAACACGTTCTAACACACACACACACACACACACACACATACAAACACGTTCTAACACACACACACATACAAACACGTTCTAACACACAAACACACACACACACACGTTCTAACACACACACACACACACACACACGTTCTAACACACACAAACACACACATACAAACACGTTCTAAAACACACACACACAAACACGTTCTAACACACACACAAACACGGTCTAACACACACACAAACACGTTCTAACACACACACACACATACAAACACGTTCTAACACACACACACACACACACACACAAACACGTTCTAACACACACACACACACACACATACAAACACGTTCTAACACACACACACACATACAAACACGTTCTAACACACAAACACACACACACACACGTTCTAACACACAAACACACACACACAAACACGTTCTAACACACACACACACACACACACGTTCTAACACACAATCACACACACACAAACACGTTCTAACACACACACACACACACGTTCTAACACACAATCACACACACACAAACACGTTCTAACACACACACACAAACACGTTCTAACACACAAACACACACATACAAACACGTTCTAACACACACACACACACACAAACACGTTCTAACCCACACACAAACACGTTCTAACCCACACAAACACGTTCTAACACACACAAACACACACACACAAACACGTTCTAACACACACACACACGTTCTAACACACAAACACACACACACAAACACGTTCTAACACACACAAACACACACACACAAACACGTTCTAACACACAAACGCACACACAAACACGTTCTAACACACACAAACACACACACACGTTCT
This sequence comes from Hemibagrus wyckioides, assembly GCF_019097595.1. Lineage (NCBI taxonomy): Eukaryota > Metazoa > Chordata > Actinopteri > Siluriformes > Bagridae > Hemibagrus > Hemibagrus wyckioides. The sequence continues at coordinate 27,790 of NC_080729.1, forward strand.
AACACACACACAAACACGTTCTAACACACACAAACACACACACACACATTCTAACACACACACAAACACGTTCTCACACATACACACAAACACGTTCTAACACACAAACACACACACATTCTAACACACACAAACACGTTCTCACACATACACACAAACACGTTCTAACACACACAAACACACACACAAATACGTTCTAACACACAAACACACACACATTCTAACACACACAAACACGTTCTAACACACACAAACACACACACACAAACACGTTCTAACACACACAAACACACACACACACATTCTAACACACACACAAACACGTTCTCACACATACACACACACGTTCTAACACACAAACACACACACATTCTAACACACACAAACACGTTCTCACACATACACACAAACACGTTCTAACACACAAACACACACACATTCTAACACACACAAACACGTTCTCACACATACACACACACAAATACGTTCTAACACACAAACACACACACATTCTAACACACACAAACACGTTCTAACACACACAAACACACACATACAAACACGTTCTAAAACACACACACACAAACACGTTCTAACACACACACAAACACGTTCTAACACACACATACAAACACGTTCTAACACACACACACACACACACACATACAAACACGTTCTAACACACACACACACATACAAACACGTTCTAACACACAAACACACACACAAACACGTTCTAACACACAAACACACACACACACGTTCTAACACAAACACACACACACAAACACGTTCTAACACACACACACACACACACACGTTCTAACACAAACACACACACACAAACACGTTCTAACACACACAAACACGTTCTAACACACAAACACACACACACAAACACGTTCTAACCCACACAAACACGTTCTAACACACACAAACACACACACACAAACACGTTCTAACACACACAAACACGTTCTAACACACAAACACACACACACAAACACGTTCTAACACACAAACGCACACACACAAACACGTTCTAACAAACACACACACACGTTCTAACACACACAAACACACACACACACATTCTAACACACACAAACACGTTCTAACACACACACACACACACATTCTAACACACACACAAACACGTTCTCACACATACACACAAACACGTTCTAACACACACACACACACACATTCTAACACACACAAACACGTTCTAACACACACAAACACACACACAAATACGTTCTAACACACACAAACACACACACATTCTAACACACACAAACACGTTCTAACACACAGAAACACACATTCTAACACACACAAACACACACATACAAACACGTTCTCACACACACACACACACACACACACAAACACGTTCTAACACACAATCACACACACACAAACACGTTCTAACACACACACAAACACGTTCTAACACACAAACACACACATACAAACACGTTCTAACACACAAACACACACACAAACACGTTCTAACCCACACAAACACGTTCTAACACACACAAACACACACACACAAACACGTTCTAACACACAAACACACACACACAAACACGTTCTAACACACAAACACACACACAAACACGTTCTAACCCACACAAACACGTTCTAACACACACAAACACACACACACAAACACGTTCTAACACACAAACACACACACACAAACACGTTCTAACACACAAACACACACACAAACACGTTCTAACCCACACAAACACGTTCTAACACACACAAACACACACACACAAACACGTTCTAACACACACAAACACGTTCTAACACACACACACAAACACGTTCTAACACACAAACGCACACACACAAACACGTTCTAACACACACACACACACACACGTTCTAACACACACACACAAACACGTTCTAACACACACAAACACACACACACACATTCTAACACACACAAACACGTTCTAACACACACACACACATTCTAACACACACAAACACGTTCTCACACATACACACAAACACGTTCTAACACACACAAACACACACACATCCTAACACACACAAACACGGTCTAACACACAGAAACACACATTCTAACACACACACACGTTCTAACACACAAACACACACACACGTTCTAACACACACAAACACGTTCTAACACACAAACACACACAAACACGTTCTAACACACAA
>NC_080729.1:35000-45000 GCF_019097595.1 Hemibagrus wyckioides
ACATGACGATGTGTAATGCTGCTACGGAGACGAGTGGACGCTGCGCCTTGAGACAGACGGACATAGAGCTGCTGTTTCACGGATTTTATTTAAACGTGATGTGATAGTCAGAGTGGGCGGGACTCTACTGGACTGAGACACACTCTGATTGGACGACGGTGCAACCTTTGAGGATACGACACTATTGTTGTGTAAATATTAAAGGGATTTTCAGCGTAGGTTTATTTTAATGTGATTCCGGTTTTCACCAAGGACATTTCATCATCAGAAATCATCCAATAATAATAATAATAATAATAATAATAATAATAATAATAATGGACTGTTCTAAGTAAATCAGTGTATTTTCCAAAGAGAACTGTTAGGAAGCACGTTAACAATGTGTAACTCATTCATATCCCGGTTTCTAGTACACTACATCTAATTTATAAAGGTAGCTTCAGTATTCTGTGTATTTAAATTGATTTATTTATATTCAGTGTTACGTTTTTGTTGCTGTTCATTGCCTTGTGTTTTTTTTCTGTCATCATCTCCACCAATCTGCCTGATTTTAGTTTCTTTTCCCAAAAGAAAAAAAGAAAGAAACAAAGAAAGACTTCTCTGACATTCCTGAACACTAATGTAGATCTGACAGAGAGGACAGTGATGTTTCTCCGTAAAATCCCTGGCGAATCGTGAGGATTGTACATGTGACGTGAGCCTAGGCCTTTTGTTCATCGATGATGATGATGATGACGATGATGATGACGATGACGACGACGACGATGATGATGATGAAGAGGCGATTTGTGACTTTTTCCCAGCAAAACCATCAACATTCTTCTATTTGTATTAAAACAGATCTTTACATGTCCATTCTATTTTCATAATATATTTATTTGCGTGTTAAAGATTTAAATAATAACTCTTTTTTGTTTTAGCTTAACATTAAATATGTATTTATTTTTGAAATTATATTGTTTTTTAATAAATCAAAAAATCTATCCGTGTCGCATCCTGGTGTCCTGCCATTGTTTCATGCCATCATCATGCCATTGTTTACACCATGTTACCTAAAGTCAGCTTACAGAGGACAGTCTGTACACTCTATACAGTATATACACTCTATACACTCTGTACACTCTATACAGTATATACACTCTACAGTATATACATGCTATACACTCTATACAGTATATACACGCTATACACTCTATACACTCTGTACACTCTATACAGTATATACACTCGGTACACTCTATACACTCTGTACACTCTATACAGTATATACACTCTACAGTATATACACGCTATACACTCTATACACTCTGTACACTCTATACAGTATATACACTCGGTACACTCTATACACTCTGTACACTCTATACAGTATATACACTCTACAGTATATACACGCTATACACTCTATACACTCTGTACACTCTATACAGTATATACACTCGGTACACTCTATACACTCTGTACACTCTATACAGTATATACACTCTACAGTATATACACGCTATACACTCTATACAGTATATACACTCGGTACACTCTATAGAGTATATACACTCTATACAGTATATACACGCTGTACACTCTATACAGTATATACACTCGGTACACTCTATACAGTATATACACGCTATACACTCTATACAGTATATACACGCTATACACTCTATACAGTATATACACTCGGTACACTCTATACACTCTATACACTCTGTACACTCTATACAGTATATACACTCTATACAGTATATACACGCTATACACTCTATACAGTATATACACTCGGTACACTCTATAGAGTATATACACTCTATAGACTCTGTACACTCTATACAGTATATACACTCGGTACACTCTATACAGTATATACACGCTATACACTCTATACAGTATATACACTCGGTACACTCTATACACTCTATACACTCTGTACACTCTATACAGTATATACACTCTATACAGTATATACACGCTATACACTCTATACAGTATATACACTCGGTACACTCTATAGAGTATATACACTCTATAGACTCTGTACACTCTATACAGTATATACACGCTGTACACTCTATACAGTATATACACTCTGTACACTCTATACAGTATATACACTCTGTACACTCTATACAGTATATACACGCTGTACACTCTATACAGTATATACACTCGGTACACTCTATACAGTATATACACGCTGTACACTCTATACAGTATATACACTCTGTACACTCTATACAGTATATACACGCTGTACACTCTATACAGTATATACACTCGGTACACTCTATACAGTATATACACACTATACAGTATATACACGCTGTACACTCTATACAGTATATACACGCTGTACACTCTATACAGTATATACACTCTATACAGTATATACACTCTGTACACTCTATACAGTATATACACACTATACAGTATATACACGCTGTACACTCTATACAGTATATACACGCTGTACACTCTATACAGTATATACACTCTGTACACTCTATACAGTATATACACGCTGTACACTCTATACAGTATATACACTCTGTACACTCTATACAGTATATACACTCGGTACACTCTATACAGTATATACACACTATACAGTATATACACTCTATACAGTATATACACTCTGTACACTCTATACAGTATATACACTCTGTACACTCTATACAGTATATACACGCTATACAGTATATACAGTATATACACTCTGTACACTCTATACAGTATATACACGCTGTACACTCTATACAGTATATACACGCTATACACTCTATACAGTACATACACTCTATACAGTACATACACTCTATACAGTATATACACTCTATACAGTACATACACTCTATACAGTTTATACAGTATATTCACTCTATACAGTATATACAGTATATACACTCTATACAGTACATACACTCTATACAGTCTATACACTCTATACAGTTTATACAGTATATATACTCTATACAGTATATACACTCTATACACTCTATACAGTACATACACTCTATACAGCACATACACTCTATACAGTATATACAGTATATACACTCTATACACTCTATACTGTATATACACTCTATACAGTTTATACAGTATATACACTCTATACAGTTTATACAGTATATTCACTCTATACAGTACATACACTCTATACAGTACATACACTCTATACAGCACATACACTCTATACAGTATATACAGTATATACACTCTATACACTCTATACTGTATATACACTCTATACAGTTTATACAGTATATACACTCTATACAGTTTATACAGTACATACACTCTATACAGTACATACACTCTATACAGTACATACACTCTATACAGTACATACACTCTATACACTCTATACAGTACATACACTCTATACAGTCTATACACTCTATACAGTGCATACACTCTATACAGTATATACACTCTATACACTCTATACAGTACATACACTCTATACAGTATATACACTCTATACAGTACATACACTCTATACAGTACATACACTCTATACAGTACATACACTCTATACAGTATATACACTCTATACAGTACATACACTCTATACAGTTTATACAGTATATACACTCTATACAGTACATACACTCTATACAGTATATACACTCTATACAGTACATACACTCTATACAGTTTATACAGTATATTCACTCTATACAGTATATACACTCTATACACTCTATACAGTATATACACTCTATACTTTATATACAGTATATACACTCTATACAGTACATACACTCTATACAGTATATACAGTATATACACTCTATACACTCTATACACTCTATACAGTTTATACAGTATATTCACTCTATACAGTATATACACTCTATACACTCTATACACTCTATACAGTTTATACAGTATATTCACTCTATACAGTATATACACTCTATACAGTATATACACTCTATACTTTATATACAGTATATACACGCTATACACTCTATACAGTATATACAGTACATACACTCTATACACTCTATACAGTATATACAGTACATACACTCTATACACTCTATACAGTATATACAGTATATACACTCTATACAGTACATACACTCTATACAGTATATACAGTGTCTACAGTGTGTGTCAGTATCAGGGTGATGAGCTGCAGCTCAGTGTCGAAATGATAAACTTTATATTATCAGTTTCAGATCAATCTTCAACAGAAATCCCCTACAATAAAACATCACAGAAACACCTCATAAAAGTCTAAAGTCAATAAAAGATTTTTATTAACCCCCAAAACACACAAACACACACAAACACAGACACACAAACACACACACACAAACACACACAAACACACACAAACACAGACACACAAACACACACACACACACACAAACACACACACTCTGAATGTCTTCAGAAGAAGATTGTAATAAGCCTCACATTCTAATGTAATAAAGTTGTTATAAGATCAGAAAACAGCTTTATTTTTTGTAGCTGTGATAAACTCTAAATAAACTCTAAACAAACTCTAAAACTAAACAAACTCTAAATAAACTCTAAAACTAAACTCTAAATAAACTATAAATAAACTCTAAAACTAAACTCTAAATAAACTCTAAAACTAAACTCTAAATAAACTCTAAATAAACTCTAAAAGTAAACTCTAAATAAACTCTAAAACTAAACTCTAAATAAACTCTAAAACTAAACTCTAAATAAACTCTAAAACTAAACAAACTCTAAATAAACTCTAAAACTTTAAATAAACTCCAAACAAACTCTAAAACTCTAAACAAACTCTAAATAAACTCTAAACAAACTCTAAATATACTCTAAACAAACTCTAAAACTCTAAACAAACTCTAAACAAACTCTCAGACTCTGAGCTTTAACCTCAACTCACATTCTTCACACAGAGCTTTAATTCTTTATTCATTTTGGCAGCTTAGAGCTGGAATTCTGCTGTAGATCCTCACTGTGTGTGTGTGTGTGTGTGTGTGTGTGTGTGTGTGTGTGTGTGTGTGTAAATAGAGTTACACGGTGTAGAGAGCTGTAGGACACAGGTAGAGAGTTAGAGATTTTTCCGTTCTCAGATTAGGAGGGTGATGACGGAGTGGAAACTAGGGGCAGCTGGTCAGTTTCTTGATAAAAAAGACTGAAAAAACTTAAAGGAGAACTAAACTAACACATCTGCTGAGGTTCGGACAGAGCACCGGACCCTGCTGTAGTTCACACATCTGCTGAGGTTCGGACAGAGCACCGGACCCTGCTGTAGTTCACACATCTGCTGAGGTTCGGACAGAGCACCGGACCCTGCTGTAGTTCACACATCTGCTGAGGTTCGGACAGAGCGCCGGACCCTGCTGTAGTTCACACATCTGCTGAGGTTCGGACAGAGCACCGGACCCTGCTGTAGTTTACACATCTGCAGTGTGTGTATGGAGTATAAAGGTTAATGCTGAGCGTCTCAGCTGTTTCACCACAAACCAGTGTGAAAGAAATCACGGACACATTGCTCAACTCCAGCCGTCTGCTGCTCCACTGCCTGGCCTTCTGTTTCATCATCACACAATGAGGTGTGATTAAAGATCTGACTACTGATCTTCATACACCACCACACACCACCACACACCACCACACACTACCACACACCACCACACACTACCACAGACCACCACACACTACCACACACCACCACACACCACCACACACTACCACAGACCACCACACACCACCACACACCACCACACACCACCACACACTACAACACACTACCACACACCACCACACACCAACCTCAACAACCTCCTTCTGAGAAATCAGTTACTGACCCCTCTCTACTGCTCCACAAAGCCAGAGTCCGGCTCCAGATGTTTCTCACAGTGTTTCCTTTCCTGTTCTAGTACACTTCGTTCTCCTCTAGTACACTTCATTCTGCTCTAGTACACTTCATTCTGCTCTAGTACACTTCATTCTGCTCTAGTACACTTCATTCTCCTCTAGTACACTTCATTCTGCTCTAGTACACTTCATTCTGTTCTAGTACACTTCATTCTGCTCTAGGACACTTCATTCTGTTCTGGTACACTTCATTCTATTCTAGTACACTTCATTCTGCTCTAGTACACTTCATTCTGTTCTGGTACACTTCATTCTTTTCTAGTACACTTCATTCTGCTCTAGTACACTTCATTCTGTTCTGGTACACTTCATTCTGCTCTAGTACACTTCATTCTGTTTTAGTACACTTCACTCTGTTTTAGTACACTTCATTCTGCTCTAGTACACTTCATTCTTTTCTAGTACACTTCATTCTGCTCTAGTACACTTCACTCTGTTCTAGTACACTTCATTCTGCTCTAGTACACTTCATTCTGTTCTAGTACACTTCATTCTGCTCTAGTACACTTCATTCTGCTCTATTACACTTCATTCTCCTCTAGTACACTTCATTCTGCTTTAGTACACTTCACTCTGTTTTAGTACACTTCACTCTGTTTTAGTACACTTCATTCTGCTCTAGTACACTTCATTCTTTTCTAGTACACTTCATTCTGCTCTAGTACACTTCAATCTGCTCTAGTACACTTCATTCTGTTCTGGTACACTTCATTCTGTTCAAGTACACTTCATTCCTGATCTAGCACACTTCATTCTGCTCTAGTACACTTCATTCTGCTCTAGTACACTTCATTCTATTCTAGCATACTTCATTCTTCTCTAGTACACTTCATTCTGCTCTAGTACACTTCATTCTGTTCAAGTACACTTCATTCCTGATCTAGCACACTTCATTCTGCTCTAGTACACTTCATTCTGTTCTAGTACACTTCATTCTCCTCTAGTGCACTTCATTCTGCTCTAGTACACTTCATTCTGTTCTAGTACACTTCATTCTCCTCTAGTGCACTTCATTCTGCTCTAGTACACTTCATTCTGCTGTAGTACGCTTCATTCTGTTCTAGAACACTTCATTCTCCTCTAGTGCACTTCATTCTGCTCTAGTACACTTCATTCTGTTCTAGTACACTTCATTCTCCTCTAGTACACTTCATTCTGCTCTAGTACACTTCATTCTGTTCTAGTATACTTCATTCTGCTCTAGTACACTTCATTCTGCTCTAGTACACTTCATTCTCCTCTAGTACACTTCATTCCTGATCTAGTACACTTCATTCTGCTCTAGTACACTTCATTCTCCTCTAGTACACTTCATTCTGTTCTAGTACACTTCATTCTCCTCTAGTACACTTCATTCTGTTCTAGTAAACTTCATTCTGTTCAAGAACACTTCATTCCTGATGTAGCACACTTCATTCTTCTCTAGTACACTTCATTCTGTTCTAGTACACTTCATTCTGCTCTAGTACACTTCATTCTGTTCTGGTACACTTCATTCTGCTCTAGTACACTTCACTCTGCTCTAGTACACTTCATTCTGCTTTAGTACACTTCACTCTGTTTTAGTACACTTCACTCTGTTTTAGTACACTTCATTCTGCTCTAGTACACTTCATTCTTTTCTAGTACACTTCATTCTGCTCTAGTACACTTCACTCTGTTCTAGTACACTTCATTCTGCTCTAGTACAGTTCATTCTGTTCTAGTACACTTCATTCTGCTCTAGTACACTTCATTCTGCTCTATTACACTTCATTCTCCTCTAGTACACTTCAATCTGCTCTAGTACACTTCATTCTGTTCTGGTACACTTCATTCTGTTCAAGTACACTTCATTCCTGATCTAGCACACTTCATTCTGCTCTAGTACACTTCATTCTGCTCTAGTACACTTCATTCTATTCTAGCATACTTCATTCTTCTCTAGTACACTTCATTCTGCTCTAGTACACTTCATTCTGCTCTAGTACACTTCACTCTGCTCTAGTACACTTCATTCTTCTCTAGTACACTTCACTCTGCTCTAGTACACTTCACTCTGCTCTAGTACACTTCATTCTGCTCTAGTACACTTCATTCTGTTCTAGTACACTTCATTCTCCTCTAGTACACTTCATTCTGCTCTAGTACACTTCACTCTGCTCTAGTACACTTCATTCTGCTCTAGTACACTTCATTCTGCTCTAGTACACTTCACTCTGTTCTAGTACACTTCATTCTGCTCTAGTACACTTCATTCTGTTCTAGTACACTTCATTCTGCTCTAGTACACTTCACTCTGCTCTAGTACACTTCACTCTGCTCTAGTACACTTTATTCTCCTCTAGTGCACTTCATTCTGTTCTAGTATACTTCATTCTGCTCTAGTACACTTCATTCTGCTCTAGTACACTTCATTCTGTTCTAGTACACTTCATTCTGTTCTAGTACACTTCATTCTGCTCTAGTACACTTCACTCTGCTCTAGTACACTTCATTCTGCTCTAGTACACTTCATTCTGTTCTAGTATACTTCATTCTGCTCTAGTACACGTCACTCTGCTCTAGTACACTTCATTCTGCTCTAGTACACTTCATTCTGTTCTAGTATTCTTCATTCTCCTCTAGTACACTTCATTCCTGTTCTAGTTCACTTCATTCTGCTCTAGTACACTTCATTCTCCTCTAGTACACTTCATTCTGCTCTAGTACACTTCATTCTGCTCTAGTACACTTCATTCTCCTCTAGTACACTTCATTCTGTTCTAGTACACTTCATTCTCCTCTAGTACACTTCATTCCTCATCTAGCACACTTCATTCTGCTCTATTACACTTCATTCTGTTCTAGTATACTTCATTCTGCTCTAGTACACTTCATTCTGCTCTAGTACACTTCACTCTGTTCTGGTACACTTCATTCTGCTCTAGTACACTTCATTCTGTTCTAGTACACTTCATTCTGTTCTAGTACACTTCATTCTGTTCTAGTACACTTCATTCTGCTCTAGTACACTTCATTCTGTTCTAGTACACTTAATTCTGCTCTAGTACACTTCACTCTGCTCTAGTACACTTCACTCTGTTCTAGTACACTTCATTCTGCTCTAGTACACTTCACTCTGTTCTAGTACAGTACATTCTGTTCTAGTACACTTCATTCTGCTCTAGTACACTTCACTCTGCTCTAGTACACTTCATTCTGCTCTAGTACACTTCATTCTGTTCTAGTATTCTTCATTCTCCTCTAGTACACTTCATTCCTGTTCTAGTACACTTCATTCTGCTCTAGTACACTTCATTCTCCTCTAGTACACTTCATTCTGCTCTAGTACACTTCATTCTGTTCTAGTACACTTAATTCTGCTCTAGTACACTTCATTCTGCTCTAGTACACTTCACTCTGTTCTAGTACACTTCATTCTGCTCTAGTACATTTCATTCTGTTCTAGTACACTTCATTCTGCTCTAGTACACTTCATTCTGCTCTAGTACACTTCATTCTGCTCTAGTACACTTCATTCTGTTCTAGTATTCTTCATTCTCCTCTAGTACACTTCATTCCTGTTCTAGTACACTTCATTCTCCTCTAGTACACTTCAGTCTCCTCTAGTACACTTCATTCTGTTCTAGTACACTTCATTCTGCTCTAGTACACTTCATTCTGTTCTAGTACACTTAATTCTGCTCTAGTACACTTCATTCTGCTCTAGTACACTTCACTCTGTTCTAGTACACTTCATTCTGCTCTAGTACATTTCATTCTGTTCTAGTACACTTCATTCTGCTCTAGTACACTTCATTCTGCTCTAGTACACTTCACTCTGCTCTAGTACACTTCATTCTGCTCTAGTACACTTCACTCTGCTCTAGTACACTTCATTCTGCTCTAGTACACTTCATTCTGTTCTAGTATACTTCATTCTGCTCTAGTACACGTCACTCTGCTCTAGTACACTTCATTCTGCTCTAGTACACTTCATTCTGTTCTAGTATTCTTCATTCTCCTCTAGTACACTTCATTCCTGTTCTAGTTCACTTCATTCTGCTCTAGTACACGTCACTCTGCTCTAGTACACTTCATTCTGCTCTAGTACACTTCATTCTGTTCTAGTATTCTTCATTCTCCT
>NC_080729.1:50000-55000 GCF_019097595.1 Hemibagrus wyckioides
GGTGGAGGGGGGATTATGGTGTGGGGTTGTTTTTCAGGAGCTGGGCTTGGCCCCTTAGTTCCAGTGAAAGGAACTCTGAATGCTTCAGCATACCAAGACATTTTGGACAATTCCATGCTCCCAACTTTGTGGGAACAGTTTGGAGCTGGCCCCTTCCTCTTCCAACATGACTGTGCACCAGTGACCAAAGCAAGGTCCATAAAGACATGGATGACAGAGTCTGGTGTGGATGAACTTGACTGGCCTGCACAGAGTCCTGACCTCAACCCGATAGAACACCTTTGGGATGAATTAGAGCGGAGACTGAGAGCCAGGCCTTCTCGTCCAACATCAGTGTGTGACCTCACAAACGCGCTTCTGGAAGAATGGTCAAAAATTCCCATAAACACACTCCTAAACCTTGTGGACAGCCTTCCCAGAAGAGTTGAAGCTGTTATAGCTGCAAAGGGTGGACCGACGTCATATTGAACCCTATGGATTAGGAATGGGATGTCACTTAAGTTCATATGCGAGTCAAGGCAGGTGAGCGAATACTTTTGGCAATATAGTGTATGATCACACACCAGATCAGACACATGATCACACACATGATCACACACTGGATCACACACATGATCACACACATGATCAAACACCAGATCACACACATGATCACACACATGATCACACACCAGATCACACCCTGGATCACACACATGATCACACACATGATCACACACATGATCACACACCAGATCACACCCTGGATCACACACATGATCACACACATGATCACACACATGATCACACCCTGGATTACACACCTGATCACACATATGATCACACACCAGATCAGACACATGATCACACATCGGATCACACACATGATCACACACATGATCATACACATGATCACAAAAATGATCACACACCTGATCACATATATGATCACACACATGATCACACACATGATCACAAAAATGATCACACACCGGATCACACACATGATCCTACAACTGATCACACACATGATCACACACCGGATCACACACATGATCACACACCAGATCACACCCTGGATCACACACCTGATCACACATATGATCACACACATGATCATACAACTGATTACACACATGATCACACACATGATCACACACCAGATCACACCCTGGATCACACACCTGATCACACATATGATCACACACCAGATTAGACACATGATCACACATCGGATCACACACATGATCATACACATGATCACACACCTGATCACACACCTGATCACATATATGATCACACATATGATCCTACAACTGATCACACACATGATCACACATTGGATCAGACATGATCACACACCGGATCACACACATGATCATACAACTGATCACTCACATGATCACACACATGATCACACACCTGATCACACACCGGATCAAACACCAGATCACACTGGATCACACACATGATCACACATGATCGCACACATGATCAAACACATGATCGCACACATGATCACACACATGATCACACACATGATCACACACCAGATCACACACCAGATCACACACCAGATCACACACATGATCGCACATGTACAGTATCTCACAAAAGTGAGTACACCCCTGACATTTTTGTAAATATTTTATTATATCTTTTCATGTGACAACACTGAAGAAATGCTCCTCTGCTCCAATGTACAGTAGTGAGTGTCCAGCCTGTATAACAGTGTAAATTTACTGTCCCCTCAAAATAACTCAACACACAGACATTAATGTCTAAACCGTTGGCAACAAAAGTGACTCCACCCCTAAGTGGAAATGTCCAAATTGGGCCCAAAGTGTCAATATTTTGTGTGGCCACCATTATTTTCCAGCACTGCCTTAACCCTCTTGGGCATGGAGTTCACCAGAGCTTCACAGGTTGCCACTGGAGTCCTCTTCCACTCCTCCATGATGACATCACAGAGCTGGTGGATGTTAGAGACCTTGCGCTCCCCCACCTTAGGGTTTAGGTCTGGAGACATGCTTGGCCAGTCCATCACCAAAGCAGTGGTGGTCTTGGAGGTGTGTGTGGGGTCGTTATCATGTTGGAATACTGCCCTGTGTCCCAGTCTCTGAAGGGCGGGGATCATGCTCTGCTTCACAGTACATGTTGGCATTCATGGTTCCCTCAATGAACTGTAGCTCCCCAGTGCCGGCAGCACTCATGCAGGCCCAGACCATGACACTCCCACCACCATGCTTGACTGTAGACAAGACACACTTGTCTTTGTACTCCTCACCTGGTTGCCCCCACACACGCTTGACACCATCTGAACCAAATAAGTTTATCCTGGTCTCATCAGACCACAGGACATGGTTCCAGTATTCCATGTCCTTAGTCTGCTTGTCTTCAGCAAACTGTATGTGGGCTTTCTTGTGCATCATCTTCAGTAGAGGCTTCCTTCTGGGACGACAGCCATGCAGACCAATTTGATGCAGCGTGTGGCGTATGGTCTGAGAACTGACCGGCTGACCCCCCACCCCTTCAACCTCTGCAGCAATGCTGGCAGCACTCATACGTCTATTTCCCAAAGACGACCTCCGGATATGACACTGAGCATGTACTTCTTTGGTGGACCATGGCGAGGCCTGTTCTGAGTAGAACCTGTCCTGTAAAACCGCTGTATGGTCTTGCCCACCGTGCTGCAGCTCAGTTTCAGGGTCTTGGCAATCTTCTTATAGCCTAGGCCATCTTTATGTAGAGCAACAAATCTTTTTTTCAGATCCTCAGAGAGTTCTTTGCCATGAGGTGCCATGTTGAACTTCCAGTGACCAGTATGAGAGAGTGTGAGAGCGATAACACCAAATTTAACACACCTGCTCCCCATTCACACCTGAGACCTTGTAACACTAACGAGTCACATGACACCGGGACGGGGAAATGGCTAATTGGGCCCAATTTGGACATTTCCACTTAGGGGTGGAGTCACTTTTGTTGCCAATGGTTTAGACATTAATGTCTGTGTGTTGAGTTATTTTGAGGGGACAGTAAATTTACACTGTTATACAGGCTGGACACTCACTACTGTACATTGGAGCAGAGGGGCATTTCTTCAGTATTGTCACATGAAAAGATATAATAAAATATTTACAAAAATGTCAGGGGTGCACTCACTTCTGTGAGATACTGTACATAATCACACATCGGATCACACATCTGATCAGGCACATGATCACACACCGGACAAAACATATATATTTACTACTGTTGCTGAAGCTGTGTGTCGCAGACCAATTATAAATCAGAATCATAATATACTGTATTCTAATCTAATATGTGGTGATGTTGTACAGCTCTGTGTGTGTGTGTGTGTGTGTGTGAGAGAGAGAGAGAGAGAGAGAGAGAGAGAGAATATTGAATACAGCCTAAAGAAGATTGTCTTGGGTAGCACCACTTAAAAACCATGGAGATGACACTGGACTGCAATTGCCACACACACACACACACACACACACACAGACATGGCATACAGAAGGGCACCATGCCCGTCTCCTCACTTCTCCTCGTCTGGTGTCTGATGCAAGGAATCTGATGCAATGTGAGTTTGAGCTGAGTTCAGCTGCAGCTGATTGGTCGGTGGATCAGACGCTTCCTCACACGCTTCTCTGTCTGATTTAAACCCTGCCTTTGTAGCAGGATCAGAGGAACAGAAGAGCAGATCTACATTCAAACCACTAAAACCTTCTCAGCTCTTCTCAGCTGTGTGTTCAGTACATAAAGCCTTTAAAAGCTAGTTCTCCAGACTGGATTCTCATACAGTTCTGAAACATTTCACTAAAACATTTACAAACTGATTATTTTTACAAACATTTTGACTTTCTTTTGTTCCTTTTTTACTCTGTTTTTTAAGTTTCTCTGGAAATTCTTCTCCTTTGTTAAATGTGAAATCATGATACGGTTTATGGTTTTAATCATCTACAAATCCTCTGCTTATGTTAAAATAAATCACCACAAAATTATTATTTATTTGTTTGGTTATCTTTTTGTCTATTTTTTATTTATTTTTTTTATTTGTACTTATTTTTTTAAATGGCTCAGGAGCTGTTTTATTACTTGGTGTATGACGGATCGGAATTTTCTAAACTTTTTGAATTCAGAATTTTCTGTTCCACAGAGCAGGATTTCCACACTGACATGTTTATGTTTGTTTTAGCAATCAGAATATTAAAGAATATATTTATCTATATTATAAAAATTAAAGATTTATATCTACACA
The DNA here is from genome assembly GCF_019097595.1 of Hemibagrus wyckioides. NCBI lineage: Eukaryota > Metazoa > Chordata > Actinopteri > Siluriformes > Bagridae > Hemibagrus > Hemibagrus wyckioides. The sequence continues at coordinate 54,244 of NC_080729.1, forward strand.
GTTTAAACCAAATCTACTCACTGTTATTTCTATATTTTATTTCATTTTATTATTAAGTTCAGGAGAGAATCATCATAGAGATGTGTCTCTAATTTCCATTTTCATTTGTTCATTTGTATATCCAGTTTGAGAACTGTGTGTGTGTGTGTGTGTGTGTGTTATATAATGGTGTAAAACTCAGGGGAAGCTGTAGCGAGTCTCTGCATGTCAGGTTTGTGGGGTTTTCCCACACAGTGAGGTGTGAAGGTTATAAATATAAATGCATTAAGAGGAAGCTCACCTCCTCCACAGTGATGCTCTGGAATGAGGAGATGAAGCTCTAGGTTTTATTGAGAAAGCACTCAGCATTTCATTACATTAAAAGCTTGGCTCTGTCCCAAACACCAACCCTCGTTTTCTTTCTGAAGATGTTTCTCTTAAACACACTGCAGAAACGTTCCATCCCCCTGCTGACCGCAATTCAGTTCAAATATAAACACCTATGTCTCATTGGTCAGACCTTTCAGTCAGTCACTTCAGAGCATCTCAGTGGAGTGAGATGTCTAAATGTTCATCTACACGACATATTACAGTATATTACTGTAAAATTATTATCAATAATTATCATAGATTAAAGCAATGAAGTGAAATTTTATAGCTTGTTCCATTGAAGACATTCTTTGTGTCATAAATCTGAGAAAGTTCTGGTCCGGTCTCCTTCAGTTTATTGTCATTGGTTCCTAGTAGAACAATAGAACCCACAGGGCGCTGTGTACAT
>NC_080729.1:57500-62500 GCF_019097595.1 Hemibagrus wyckioides
TAATTCAGTGTTAATGTAGCTTTAATTCAGTGTTAATGTAGCTTTAATGTAGTGTAAATGTAGCTTTAATTCAGTGTTAATGTAGCTTTAATTCAGTGTTAATGTAGCTTTAATTCAGTGTTAATGTAGCTTTAATTCAGTGTTAATGTAGCTTTAATGTAGTGTAAATGTAACTTTAATTCAGTGTTAATGTAGATTTAATTCAGTGTTAATGTAGCTTTAATTCAGTGTTAATGTAGCTTTAATTCAGTGTTAATGTAGCTTTAATGTAGTGTAAATGTAGCTTTAATTCAGTGTTAATGTAGCTTTAATTCAGTGTTAATGTAGCTTTAATTCAGTGTTAATGTAGCTTTAATTCAGTGTAAATGTAGCTTTAATTCAGTGTTAATGTAGCTTTAATTCAGTGTTAATGTAGCTTTAATTCAGTGTTAATGTAGCTTTAATGTAGTGTTAATGTAGCTTTAATGTAGTGTAAATGTAGCTTTAATGTAGTGTAAATGTAGCTTTAATGTAGTGTTAATGTAGCTTTAATGTAGTGTTAATGTAGCTTTAATTCAGTGTTAATGTAGCTTTAATGTAGTGTTAATGTAGCTTTAATTCAGTGTTAATGTAGCTTTAATGTAGTGTAAATGTATCTTTAATGTAGTGTAAATGTAGCTTTAATGTAGTGTAAATGTAGCTTTAATGTAGTGTAAATGTAGCTTTAATTCAGTGTTAATGTAGCTTTAATTCAGTGTTAATGTAGCTTTAATGTAGTGTAAATGTAGCTTTAATTCAGTGTTAATGTAGCTTTAATTCAGTGTTAATGTAGCTTTAATTCAGTGTTAATGTAGCTTTAATTCAGTGTTAATGTAGCTTTAATGTAGTGTAAATGTAACTTTAATTCAGTGTTAATGTAGCTTTAATTCAGTGTTAATGTAGCTTTAATTCAGTGTTAATGTAGCTTTAATTCAGTGTTAATGTAGCTTTAATGTAGTGTAAATGTAGCTTTAATTCAGTGTTAATGTAGCTTTAATTCAGTGTTAATGTAGCTTTAATTCAGTGTTAATGTAGCTTTAATGTAGTGTAAATGTAACTTTAATTCAGTGTTAATGTAGCTTTAATTCAGTGTTAATGTAGCTTTAATGTAGTGTTAATGTAGCTTTAATGTAGTGTAAATGTAGCTTTAATGTAGTGTAAATGTAGCTTTAATGTAGTGTAAATGTAGCTTTAATGTAGTGTTAATGTAGCTTTAATTCAGTGTTAATGTAGCTTTAATTCAGTGTTAATGTAGTGTTAATGTAGCTTTAATTCAGTGTTAATGTAGCTTTAATTCAGTGTTAATGTAGCTTTAATGTAGTGTAAATGTAGCTTTAATTCAGTGTTAATGTAGCTTTAATGTAGTGTTAATGTAGCTTTAATTCAGTGTTAATGTAGCTTTAATTCAGTGTTAATGTAGTGTTAATGTAGCTTTAATTCAGTGTTAATGTAGCTTTAATTCAGTGTTAATGTAGCTTTAATGTAGTGTAAATGTAGCTTTAATTCAGTGTTAATGTAGCTTTAATGTAGTGTAAATGTAGCTTTAATTCAGTGTTAATGTAGCTTTAATGTAGTGTTAATGTAGCTTTAATTCAGTGTTAATGTAGCTTTAATTCAGTGTTAATGTAGCTTTAATGTAGTGTTAATGTAGCTTTAATTCAGTGTTAATGTAGCTTTAATGTAGTGTAAATGTATCTTTAATGTAGTGTAAATGTAGCTTTAATGTAGTGTAAATGTAGCTTTAATGTAGTGTAAATGTAGCTTTAATGTAGTGTAAATGTAGCTTTAATTCAGTGTTAATGTAGCTTTAATTCAGTGTTAATGTAGCTTTAATTCAGTGTTAATGTAGCTTTAATGTAGTGTAAATGTAGCTTTAATTCAGTGTTAATGTAGCTTTAATTCAGTGTTAATGTAGCTTTAATTCAGTGTTAATGTAGCTTTAATTCAGTGTTAATGTAGCTTTAATGTAGTGTAAATGTAGCTTTAATTCAGTGTTAATGTAGCTTTAATTCAGTGTTAATGTAGCTTTAATTCAGTGTTAATGTAGCTTTAATTCAGTGTTAATGTAGCTTTAATGTAGTGTAAATGTAGCTTTAATTCAGTGTTAATGTAGCTTTAATGTAGTGTAAATGTAGCTTTAATTCAGTGTTAATGTAGCTTTAATTCAGTGTTAATGTAGCTTTAATGTAGTGTAAATGTAACTTTAATTCAGTGTTAATGTAGCTTTAATTCAGTGTTAATGTAGCTTTAATTCAGTGTTAATGTAGCTTTAATTCAGTGTTAATGTAGCTTTAATTCAGTGTTAATGTAGCTTTAATTCAGTGTTAATGTAGCTTTAATGTAGTGTAAATGTAGCTTTAATTCAGTGTTAATGTAGCTTTAATGTAGTGTTAATGTAGCTTTAATTCAGTGTTAATGTAGCTTTAATTCAGTGTTAATGTAGTGTTAATGTAGCTTTAATTCAGTGTTAATGTAGCTTTAATTCAGTGTTAATGTAGCTTTAATGTAGTGTAAATGTAGCTTTAATTCAGTGTTAATGTAGCTTTAATGTAGTGTAAATGTAGCTTTAATTCAGTGTTAATGTAGCTTTAATGTAGTGTTAATGTAGCTTTAATTCAGTGTTAATGTAGCTTTAATTCAGTGTTAATGTAGCTTTAATGTAGTGTTAATGTAGCTTTAATTCAGTGTTAATGTAGCTTTAATGTAGTGTAAATGTATCTTTAATGTAGTGTAAATGTAGCTTTAATGTAGTGTAAATGTAGCTTTAATGTAGTGTAAATGTAGCTTTAATGTAGTGTAAATGTAGCTTTAATTCAGTGTTAATGTAGCTTTAATTCAGTGTTAATGTAGCTTTAATGTAGTGTAAATGTAGCTTTAATTCAGTGTTAATGTAGCTTTAATTCAGTGTTAATGTAGCTTTAATTCAGTGTTAATGTAGCTTTAATGTAGTGTAAATGTAGCTTTAATTCAGTGTTAATGTAGCTTTAATGTAGTGTAAATGTAGCTTTAATTCAGTGTTAATGTAGCTTTAATTCAGTGTTAATGTAGCTTTAATGTAGTGTAAATGTAACTTTAATTCAGTGTTAATGTAGCTTTAATTCAGTGTAAATGTAGCTTTAATGTAGTGTAAATGTAGTCTTAGTTAATATTGATGTAGTGTTTATATTTGGTAATGTTTATAGATATGAACAGTGTGTTAATGATTATACTTCTGTAGTAAAAGAGCCAGAAACACCTGAGACTGCAATACACACACACACACACACACACACACACACACACACAGTGTTGGGTTGTTAAAGTTTAGAGTATGAGTTTAGAGGCTGAAGACACATTTGTTTAGTCGAGCTTTTAATATATAGTTTTCTTAGGTAAAGGAGCAGATCTGGAAGGTTCATGGTCATAGAGTGTTTGGTGACTGGGATGTGTTGGATGCTGTCGCCACTCTCAAATGGTCACTCAGGTCACTGACTGTGAAGTGGTTGGACGCTTTATGTCCCGGGAAGCCTTCATGTCTGTGACCTTCTGGCTCCTTTTAGTTATGATGTCATAGCTAGTCTTGCCGGAGTCCCTGCCTGCACTTTACACTTAATTCTACATTGTTTTTAAACATCACATGATCAGAAACTTAATATCTTTCTCTCTCTCTCTCTGTCGAGCTAACACCCCACTCCTGAGCTCCCAGTGTTCTGAGTGTCCCGTGTGACCACTGCCTGTACCCCTGGTCAGAGTCTGGTCACTTGGTGGTGCTCACTGATGCTGTGGATGGACCTGTGTGGACAGCCTGTGACCAGGAGACAGCCGTGGACAGAGCCACTTGTGGACTTTCACACCATCACAGATCTGCCATTTCATCTGTCAGCTTGTGACCGCAAAGAACTAGTGTCTATAATGACCTTAAAAAAAAACTACACTGACCTAATAGTTCCTCATGGGTCATTGATTTCTGTTGTAAAAAGGACATTAATCAGTTACAGTTATTTACATTATTTTCTGTTCAGTGTCACCCAAATGAGGATGGGTTCCCTTCTGAGCCTGGTTCCTCTCAAGGTTTCTTCCTCAGATCACCTCAGGTTTATCATTAGGGATAAAATAGTTTAATAATTAAATATAATTTTTTTTATTTGAGACAATGTTCATTGTAAAAGGCGCTATACAAACACATTGAATTTAATTGAATTAAAGATCTGACACTGAAGAGATCAACAGATCTCTCCCTCTCCCCCCCTCCCTTTCTCTCTCTCTCTCTCTCTCTCTCTCTCTCCCTCCTCCTTTCTCTCTCTCTCTCTCCCTCCTCCTTTCTCTCTCTCTCTCTCCCCCCCCCCCTCTCTCCCCCCTCCCCCTCTCCCCTCTCTCTCCCTCCCCTTTCTCCCCCTCCCCCTCCCCCCTCTCTCTCCCTCCCCCTTTCTCCCCTCCCCTCTCCCCTCCCTCGACAAACGACAAAATCAGAAACTTGACTTCTGTTTGATAATACGTAAAAAAAAATCAGACTTTAAACTGCACTCAGGTTGTAGGTGTGTAAATCTTCTCATCTTCTATAAACTTCCTTTTCTTACAGCTTCAGGCACAATGTTACACACACACACACACACACACAGGTTTTGGCATGTTGTGGCTTGTGTTGGGGGATTAAAACAGAAACTGGAAATGATTTTCATCAACTGAAACCTGATTACTGATTATTCCATTCCCATCAGACTCTTTCCACCCTGTGTGTGTGTGTGTGTGTGTGTGTGTGTGGGTTCTGGGTGAATAATCGGATCAGATTTACTGTCAACCCATTAAACACTACTTTACTGTTAAACTCTTTCCTGATGTTCAGTCCAGTTTTTTTTGTGTTCACTTTTATCAACTGGACATCACGTTATCCTTCAAATCATATTTTATAAACAGTTGGAGACTTAAAGGAAGTAATTAATGTTTCAGTGGAGTTTTAAATGAATGGAGCTGTGAAAAAGTATTTTAAAAGTCAACAACTCCTG
>NC_080729.1:67500-192500 GCF_019097595.1 Hemibagrus wyckioides
TTGGTTTAGAAGGATTTTTCTGTATGATTTCCAGATGATGGTCGAGGCCCTTTAACTGCAGCAGCTTTTATTAAACATCTACAGGACAGTCGCTGCTCATGGAACAGCTCTAAACCTCCTTCTATTAAAATAGATACCTGTGGGAACCATACACACACACACACACACACACACACACACACTGCCGTCATACACGGCATTAATCAAAGAGAACATGACGAAAGCTCACAGTGAACTTGGTCTCGGGTCCACTCAGTCTTGCTGACTGACCTTCATCTGAGTTGATTTATAACTCGGCCGTGATTCAGGGAGAGACTGATAAATCCGTCAAAACAGACAGATGGAGCGCCGAGTGTCCACAAGGGTCCAGTTTTTAATCTCTACACGTTTTAAATCTGGTGTAAAGACACACCTCTGACCCACTTTATTTACATGAGTGTGTAAATTTAATCCTAAAGACCTCCAAAGTTACACAAATAAGTGATTTTTCGCAAATGTTTATAACATTATGATCAGTTTTATAAACAATGATTTGGATTTTGTCAGCATTTGTCTTTCTTCCAAGTCCGTGCTGTCCTCGTGGCTTGGTGTGGTACAATGACCCAGGTGCATTGTGGGTAATCTGTAACCTGACGCTGCTCGTGAGAATGACGCCACTTACAAAAGCAAATCGATGGTTCTGTTGACTCACCATGACAAATGAGGTCCATTAGGGACAAGCAGTGTTTGTACTTAGCGCCGCATGCTAACGCTAACGCTAAACACCGGAGACTCACACTGAACACAAATGGACGTTTGTGTGTCCTTCTGTACACACTGCCATCTGGAGAGGAGCAGGTCAGGAGCCGGGCTTGTTTATATCAGTAAGAGTAAGACTTTAGATAAGAACAGAACATTGCGTCCACGATCTGTGTAGCATAGCGCTATTTATTCACAGTGCTCTGAGAGAGGTACAGTCTGATTCTCGGCTTTAATTCAACTCTGAACTCATTTCCCTGCAGATTCTGACCCGCAGGTTTGTCTCCTCGGGTCCATTTTAACACTGAATTGTGGGCAGGGCTACATATAACCTCAGTTTGTGATGTCACTGTAAGGCCATTACAAATGAATATTCATGAATACAGGAAGTGACTGCTCTTAAGTCATAGTGTTAAAAATCAGTAATAAAAATTAAAATATGAGCCATAACCCCGGCGTCAGTCAGGAGGATATTAGTGATATAATTACAGAAAGAGTGAGCAAGGTGAAGAGTGAGCCGAGTTACCGCCACTGTTCCTCCTGACAAAGGACAAGTGAGCAGCCGAGGGAAAGTCCACATCATGACTGGACAACACGGGAAGATGAGTTCCAGCTCCAGGAGAGTAGCTAGCTAATGTAGCACAGGAACTCTCTCTCACAGCAACGTGAAACTATTCCATTCCTTCCAGATGAAAAAGTTCAGCAGGATGGAGTTGTAGAAACAACGGACGTGGAAAACAGGCAAGGATCATACACAATATCAACCTCAAACACAGAAACGCTCAGTAGGTCACGTGAGGACAATACTTCACGTAAAACAATGCGTGCGTGGGGTATTTATGTCCGTGGGAAACCAATCAGTGAGTCACGTGAGCAATTAGTATTCCGGAGAGGGTTCGTGTTGGGATGTTACATAGCCCCCTCTCTACGAACACCTCCCGGTGTTCTACGGCATGGTCTCCCCCAAGGGCGGGGGGCGGGACGATCTGGGTGAGCTGAGTGGAATTCCTCCATTAAGGAGGGGTCGAGGATGTCAGCAGAGTCCACCCAGGAGCGTTCTTCAGGACCATAGCCCTCCCAATCGACCAGATACTGTAGGCGGTTGCGGATGCGGCGAGAGTTCAGGAGGGTACGTACTCGATAGGCCGGGGCCCCGTCAATGTCCAGCGGGGGTGGAGGCTCATCCTGACTGGGGATGTTAGATGGGGGATCATAGGCAGGCTTAAGAAGAGAGACATGAAAGGTGGGAGAAATACGGTATGCGGGTGGCAGCTGTAAACGGTAGGAGACTGGGTTAACCTGGCGGATGATGGTGAATGGGCCAATGAAATGTGGGCTCAGCTTGCGACAAGGGAGCTGGAGCTTCAAGTTACGGGTAGATAACCAGACCTGCTGCCCTACCCTGTAGGTGGGGTGCGGACGGCGGCAGTGATCCGCCATATCTTTCTGCCATCTAATAGCCCTTTGTAACTGGACATGAGTTCTTTCCCATACCTCTTGGCTGCGTCTAGACCAGTCATCTACAGCGGGGACCGAGGAGGGCTCCCCAGACCAGGGAAACAATGGCGGTTGATATCCTAAGACACATTGGAATGGCGTGAGACCCATGGATGAGTTGGTGAGGGAGTTCTGGGCATATTCGGCCCAGGGAAGAAACTCACTCCAGCGGTGTTGTTGGCGACTACAGTAGGAGCAGATAAATCTCCCGATTTCCTGATTAAGTCTTTCTACTTGGCCATTAGACTGAGTGTGGTGCCCAGAACTCAAGCTCACGTTAATGCCCAGTTGAGAGCAGAAGGCCCGCCAAATGTGTGAGGTGAACTGAGAGCCTCTGTCTGACACAATGTCCTCTGGGAGTCCGTAGTGACGGAAAACCTGGTGAAAGAGCATGGTTGCTGTTTCCATGGCTGTAGGTAGTCCTTTGAGTGGTATTAGTTTGCAGGCTTTAGAAAACCGGTCAATGATGACTAGGATCGCAGTGAACCCGTCCGAGGCTGGGAGATCCATCAGGAAGTCCACCGGGATGTGCGACCAGGGATGGTGTGGGATGGGCAGTGGCTCAAGCAGTCCCTCGGGAAGCTGACGGCTAGTGCGTGACTGGGCACAGGTAGAGCAAGATCTCACATAATCCCTAATGTCGGAACTGAGAGAGGGCCACCAGAAACGGCACTGGGTGAGTTCTGTGGTGCGGCGAATACCCGGATGGCCACTACTGGGCGCCTCGTGCACCCACTGTATAACTCTAGGACGAAGAGTGACAGGCACATAAAGCTTGGTTACAGGGCAGGCTGCGGGCAGAGCTTCCTCCACATGAGCTCTCCTGATTTCCTCCATAAGGTTCCATTGTATAGGGGCCAGGATAACAGAGGGTGGCAGAATGGGATCAGACTGAGATTGCGAGCTTTTTATCTCCACTTGGTGGGAGAGCGCGTCAGCTTTGCCGTTCTTGGAACCTGGACGATAGGTGACAGAGAAGTTAAAGCGGGTGAATAAGAGAGCCCAGCGGACCTGACGGGGGTTGACACACTGGGCACCACGTAAATATTGGAGGTTACGGTGATCTGTGAGAACCAGAAAGGGGTGTTGTGCCCCCTCCAGCCAGTGGCGCCACTCTTCCAGGGCGGTTTTAATCGAGAGGAGTTCACGGTTGCCCACATCATAATTTGCCTCTGCTGGGGTTAGTTTCCTGGAGAAGTACACACAAGGGTGGAGTTTCCTGGAATCTGGCTGGCGTTGCGACAGGACGGCCCCAATCCCCGAGCTGGAGGTGTTGACTTCCACGACAAAGGGGGTGTCTGGATCAGGATGGCGTAGGATCGGGGCTGTGGTGAAACTGGTTTTGAGTTCTTTAAAAGCGGCACGTGCTCGGTCTGTCCATAACAGTCTCTTAGGCTTTCCTTTAAGAAGAGAGGTTAGCAGACCGGCGATCATGCTATAGTTCCTGATAAAGCACCTGTAGAAATTAGCAAACCCCAGGAAGCATTGTAAATCCTTAACTGTGATGGATTCGGGCCATTCGGAGACAGCTAGAGACTGGAACATGGCGGGGGCGTTCGTGAGACCATAGGGCATGACAAGGTACTCGTAGTGTCCCCAGGTCGTGTGGAATGCCATCTCCCATTCATCCCCCTCCCTGATACGCACGAGGTTGTAAGCGCTCCGTAAATCCAGCTTGGTGAAAATCGTGGCCCCTCGAAGTTGTTCCAGAGCTGCGGGCACCAGAGGGAGAGGATATGGGTAACGGATGGTGATGTTATTCAAGCCTCTACAGTCAATACATGGGTGAAGACCTCCATCCTTCTTCTCTACAAAAAAGAAACCGACAGCAGCAGGTGATGTAGAGGGGCGAATGAACCCAGAGGCTAGTGCTTCCTCAATATAATCCTCCATGGCTTGATTCCCTGGCAGTGATAGAGGGTAGATCCGGCTTTTGGGTGGCATGGCATTGGGTAGAAGTTCTATGGCACAATCCCAAGGGCGATGCAGTGGAAGATGAGAGGCCCTCTCCTTACTGAACACCTCGCGCAGGTCCTCATACTCCTTGGGTATTCTGACCGCATAATTGGGTTTGGGGTTTTCTACTGTTGTAGTGAAGCACGGACATGGTGAGGTGGGAGAGAAACAATGGCGCTGGCAGTGAAGAGACCAGTGTGTCAGTTCCCCGTCTCTCCAGGAAATGCGAGGCTCATGCTGTTGAAGCCAGGGTAGGCCCAAAACGATGGGGTTAGCAGGTGAGGAAATGACGAAGAACGTGGTCCTCTTGTGGTGAAAGAGCCCGATTTGGAGGTCAAGGGGTTGAGTCTGACGGTAAAGGAATCCCTCTCCAATAGGTTGGTTGTTGATGGCCATCACTCGTAGAGGAGGGATGCATGGTGTAGTGGGAAAGTGTAACTTCTCTACGAGGCCGCTATCAATGATGTTGATGGCCGCGCCAGAGTCTAGTAGTGCTGAGACAGGAAACATATGATCAGCATAGTGCAGTATGGCCGATAAAGACACCTTAGCAGAGTTTTTAATCTCCCACCTGAGATGTGGTTGGTTTCTCAGGGCAGCGTGATACTTGGTGACCTGGTTGACCGCAGTAGTAGCATAGGCACATGTCGGTACGGCGCTGGCGTTCTTTCTCTGACACTCTGGCTCGACCCAGTTGCATGGGCTCAGAAGTATCCTCTGGGGCAGCTGGGACATCCTGGTAGCGGCGTGGCGGAAGACGAGAGGAAGCAGTGACACGGTGCTGGCGTCGCAGGTTGTCGAGCCGGATCGCTGTTCCAATGAATTGGGACAGCGTGGTGTTTGGATCTCGGCACGCCATTTCCACCTGTAGGGCTGGGTTCAAACCACCTCAGAAAACGGCCAGGAGAGCTGTATCATTCCACCCGGATTGGGCTGCGAGGGTATGAAATTTTATGGCGTAATCAGCAGCGCTATCCAAGCTTTGGCGTAACTCCATCAGCTGCACAGAAATGTCCTTGCCCCCTGCTGGATACTCAAAAACCGCAGATCTGACCTGCGAAATAATCAGCAGAAGTCTTGATCTGTGGATCTGCGTCCCACACTGCTGATGCCCAGTCCAGAGCTCTGCCCGTGAGGAGAGACAGCATGAACGCGCACTTGGTTGTTTCGCTGCTATACAATTCTGGCTGATGCGCAAAGTAATTATCACACTGGCGAAGAAATCCCCAGCAACGATCAGCTGATCCATCAAATTTTTCTGGCAGCGCCATTTGATGAGTTAAACTACGTGCAGCAGGAGCAGGTGGCTGAGAAACAGGAGGAGCAGCGTTCGATACCTGGGCTTGAGGCTGTTGTTGTTGCAGCTGCGCATTGGCGGCCTGTAGTTCCGCTAGCTGATCTTGATATGCGCAGATCATATGTCCTTGGCGGACGATAGTGGCGTGTAACTCCGCTGGATTCTCAATAGGCGAAGTATCCTGTAAGGAGGAGCCGGAGGCCGCAGGAGTCGAATCCATAAGCGGATATTTATTAATAATAATCACACAGGCAAAATCGCAGTCAAAAAACAAATGCGAGTCAAAAACCGGAAAACCACTGGGACGAGAAAACAAAACCAAAAGCACAAAACGAAGCGCGTAGTCAGAGAAACAGGCAGGGTCATACATGGAAATCAATATCGGAGGCAAGGCAAGAATCAGTCGTGGAAAACAGGCAAGGATCATACACAATATCAATCTCAAACACAGAAACGCTCAGTAGGTCACGTGAGGACAATACTTCGCGTAAAACAATGCGTGCGTGAGGTATTTATGTCCGTGGGAAACCAATCAGTGAGTCACGTGAGCAATTAGTATTCCGGAGAGGGTTCGCGTTCATGTTGGGATGTTACAGTAATCTTCAGGATCTTCATATTTCTTATAATCTGACATGAAGATGTTATTGAATGTTGTAGAGATTTTCTCCTCCAGTTTAATCTGCAGGAGTTCCATCTGCTCCAGCTGGACAGCAGATTCCACTGATACCCCAACAGCACAATCGCTCCACATTATGGGGCAAATACTCCTCACCTCATACCAGCACACTTTCAGCATCTCTGACTCTAAACACATACACATCAGGGGCAAAGCCGGCCTCTTCTCTAAAAAGAGACAGAAATTTATTCTTGATGTTTTTGTTTGTTTGCTTCTCTGAAGAAATGACAATTTTTCTGTTTCTCCATCAGTCAGGGACACGTGCAGGTTTGTTATCGCTAAATAACTTAGCTAATGTTAGTGATGAACGTATATTGTCATAGTAACGCTGAAAAAAATACCTCAAGACTCTGCTACTGAAATCAATTTACTAGCGATTAGCTAACCAGCTAGCTATGTTAGCTAAAGTCAGCAATATAAGGCTGCATTAGTGTCGCTGCATCATGTGCTTTTATTGCTCCTGGAGTTTTCTAATGAAGATGAAGATGAAGAAACGTTAATCATTTATGATGTCATTAAAACTGAACAGTAAAATATTTACCATAAATGATCATTTTTATTCAGCTGTAAGTTCCTCATGTGAATTCTGTAGCAGAGCGAAACTTCAGGAGTGATTTTTCAGCAGTCTGTGTGTTCAGGATGAAGACATTGGAGGTGAGGAATGTGCTTTTGTGTGTTTCTTGTAACACACTAGCCTCCATGTCACTAGCTAAAAAAGGCACTGCTAAATATGCTAACATGTAGTTATGTCCAAAAGTGAGTGTGTGTTTGCGTGGGCTTTATTGCAGGAGAGCAGCGAAAGCGTGGGACGAGGCAGAAGTGGAGCGACGTTAATGACAGGCTGAGGTCAGAGACGCCGGCGTCCAGAGCGCACACTTCAACAACACCGCCTTCGTTAGCTTTCTTCTCCACTCTCATCACCAATTAGAGAAAACAGACCTCGTCATTCTGTCTGAGGAAACTCCCAGGCCAGGCTTGTTGTGGTTTCTGTTATGTAAGAGACAATACAGATGAGAAAGGAAGGAAAGTTTTCCCAAATCCTCCGACTGCAGCGTCCAAGCTCGTGACCTTCGGCCATGATGGATGTCCTGAGACCAGTTCTGCTTCACTGACCTTAACACTGACCTCAGCTCATGAAGTCCTCACTGAGATCTAGCACACCTGTAATAACGAATATGAATGTATAAAGTGTAATTGTTGTGAAGTTGCTATGAGTAATAACCCCTGGGGGGCGTGCAGACAGGGGAAATAATCAGCTTCAGCACTCGACTTCATCACCTTCACTATTTTACTGTTTTTATACTTTACTTCTCACTCCATGGCGTGTAATCAGTAATAATCTTTTAACACACTGACTGAATACACACTGCACCTGCCATTCCCATTTACTACACACACACACACCCACACACACACACACACACCCACACACACACACACAGTGGGGCGTAACCCAAGTCACTGACATACTGATGTGACCTTAAACACGGTTGTGTCCTCATTTAACCCTGCGACCTGTCTCATGACCTGTACCACACACACACACATACACACACACACACATACACACACACACACACACACTGAAACATTTGCTGATCCTAACAGAGTGTGTATGTGTGTGTGTGTGTGTGTATCAGTGCTCAGATCCCTCTGTAACTCTTACACACAGTTAAGCGATGTTAAAACATTTACTAACTCCTGATTCAGGTCATGGTGTGTTTATTACAACACACACTGAAATTTTCTCATCCGGCTTTTTATAAATAATTCACAGACTTCTTTTATTGTGAGATCTGAATCAGTCTGGAGGCCGAGAGGGTGAATGTCCAGCACCTCCTACTGGACCCTGCTCCAATAAAACACACACCAATTCAATACACACAGAAAATTCATTCTAAATCATTTCTAATGTCCAAACCACACCTTCAGACTTTAGGCCACACCTCCTACCTGAATCTGACAGCATACTCTGTGAAAAGGAACAGTGTGAATCCTTCATTAACACACACACTGAACACACACATCAGCTTTAACACACACACACACAACACACACATCAGCTCTAACACACACACACACACTGAACACACACATCAGCTCTAAAACGCACACACTGAACACACACATCAGCTCTAACACACACACTGAACACACACATCAGCTCTAACACACACACACTGAACACACACATCAGCTCTAACACACACACACTGAACACACACATCAGCTCTAACACACACACACACTGAACACACACATCAGCTCTAACACACACACACTGAACACACACATCAGCTCTAACACACACACACTGAACACACACATCAGCTCTAACACACACACACACTGAACACACACATCAGCTCTAACACACACACACTGAACACACACATCAGCTCTAACACACACACTGAACACACACAACAGCTCTAACACACACACACTGAACACACACAACAGCTCTAACACACACACACTGAACACACACAACAGCTCTAACACACACACACTGAACACACACATCAGCTCTAACACACACACACACTGAACACACACATCAGCTCTAACACACACACACTGAACACACACATCAGCTCTAACACACACACTGAACACACACAACAGCTCTAACACACACACACTGAACACACACAACAGCTCTAACACACACACACTGAACACACACATCAGCTCTAACACACACACACTGAACACACACATCAGCTCTAACACACACACACTGAACACACACACACTGAACACACACACATCAGCTCTAACACACACACACTGAACACACACATCAGCTCTAACACACACACACTGAACACACACATCAGCTCTAACACACACACACTGAACACACACACACTGAACACACACACATCAGCTCTAACACACACACACTGAACACACACATCAGCTCTAACACACACACACTGAACACACACATCAGCTCTAACACACACACACTGAACACACACATCAGCTCTAACACACACACACACACTGAACACACACATCAGCTCTAACACACACACACTGAACACACACACACTGAACACACACATCAGCTCTAACACACACACACACACTGAACACACACATCAGCTCTAACACACACACACTGAACACACACACACTGAACACACACATCAGCTCTAACACACACACACTGAACACACACACACTGAACACACACATCAGCTCTAACACACACACACTGAACACACACATGAGCTCCAACACACACACTGAACACACACACACTGAACACACACACACATCAGCTCTGACACACACACACTGAACACACACACACTGAACACACACACATCAGCTCTAACACACACACACTGAACACACACACACTGAACACACACACACATCAGCTCTAACACACACACTGAACACACACACATCAGCTCTAACACACACACTGAACACACACATCAGCTCTAACACACACACACTGAACACACACACACTGAACACACACATCAGCTCTAACACACACACACTGAACACACACACACTGAACACACACATCAGCTCTAACACACACACACTGAACACACACATCAGCTCCAACACACACACTGAACACACACACACTGAACACACACACACATCAGCTCTGACACACACACACACTGAAAACACACACACTGAACACACACACACATCAGCTCTGACACACACACACTGAACACACACACACTGAACACACACACACATCAGCTCTGACACACACACTGAACACACACACACAACAGCTCTAACACACATACTGAACACACACATCAGCTCTGACACACACACACTGAACACACACACACTGAACACACACACACAACAGCTCTAACACACATACTGAACACACACACTGAACACACACACACTGAACACACACACACATCAGCTCTGACACACACACTGAACACACACACACATCAGCTCTGACACACACACACTGAACACACACACACTGAACACACACACACAACAGCTCTAACACACATACTGAACACACACACTGAACACACACACACATCAGCTCTAACACACACACTGAACACACACACTGAACACACACACACATCAGCTCTGACACACACACACTGAAAACACACACACTGAACACACACACACATCAGCTCTGACACACACACACTGAACACACACATCAGCTCTGACACACACACACTGAACACACACATCAGCTCTAACACACACACTGAACACACACATCAGCTCTAACACACACACACTGAACACACACATCAGCTCTAACACACACACTGAACACACACATCAGCTCTAACACACACACACTGAACACACACACACTGAACACACACACACTGAACACACACACACTGAACACACATACACATCAGCTCTGACACACACACACTGAACACACACACACAACAGCTCTAACACACACACTGAACACACACACACAACAGCTCTAACACACACACTGAACACACACACACAACAGCTCTAACACACACACTGAACACACACATCAGCTCTAACACACACACTGAACACACACATCAGCTCTAACACACACACACTGAACACACACACACAACAGCTCTAACACACACACTGAACACACAAATCAGCTCTAACACACACACTGAACACACACATCAGCTCTAACACACACACTGAACACACACACACTGAACACACACATCAGCTCTAACACACACACACACTGAACACACACATCAGCTCTAACACACACACACACTGAACACACACATCAGCTCTAACACACACACACTGAACACACATACACATCAGCTCTGACACACACACACTGAACACACACACACATCAGCTCTAACACACACACTGAACACACACATCAGCTCTAACACACACACTGAACACACACACACATCAGCTCTAACACACACACTGAACACACACACATCAGCTCTAACACACACACTGAACACACACATCAGCTCTAACACACACACACTGAACACACACATCAGCTCTAACACACACACACTGAACACACACACACTGAACACACACACACTGAACACACACATCAGCTCTAACACACACACACTGAACACACACATCAGCTCTAACACACACACACACTGAACACACACATCAGCTCTAACACACACACACTGAAGACACACATCAGCTCTAACACACACACACTGAACACACACATCAGCTCTAACACACACACTGAACACACACATCAGCTCTAACACACACACACTGAAGACACACATCAGCTCTAACACACACACACTGAAGACACACATCAGCTCTAACACACACTGAACACACACACACTGAACACACACACACATCAGCTCTGACACACACACACTGAACACACACACACTGAACACACATACACATCAGCTCTGACACACACACACACACACACTGAACACACACATCAGCTCTAACACACACATCAGCTCTAACACACACACTGAACACACACACACTGAACACACACACACATCAGCTCTGACACACACACACACTGAACACACACATCAGCTCTAACACACACATCAGCTCTAACACACACACTGAACACACACATCAGCTCTGACACACACACACTGAACACACACACACTGAACACACACACACATCAGCTCTGACACACACACACACTGAACACACACATCAGCTCTAACACACACATCAGCTCTAACACACACACACTGAACACACACATCAGCTCTAACACACACACTGAACACACACATCAGCTCTAACACACACACTGAACACACACATCAGCTCTAACACACACACTGAACACACACACACTGAACACACACACACATCAGCTCTGACACACACACACTGAACACACATACACATCAGCTCTGACACACACACACACACACACTGAACACACACACATCAGCTGTAACACACACACTGAACACACACATCAGCTCTAACACACACATCAGCTCTAACACACACAGTGAACACACATCAGCTCTGACACACACACACTGAACACACACACACAACAGGTCTAACAGACACACACTGAACACACACACATCAGCTCTGACACACACACACACTGAACACACACACACACACACATCAGCTCTGACACACACACACTGAACACACACACACACATCAGCTCTGACACACACACTGAACACACACACATCAGCTCTAACACACACACTGAACACACACATCAGCTCTAACACACACATCAGCTCTAACACACACACTGAACACACACATCAGCTCTAACACACACACTGAACACACATCAGCTCTGACACACACACACTGAACACACACACACAACAGGTCTAACAGACACACACTGAACACACACACATCAGCTCTGACACACACACACACTGAACACACACACACACACACATCAGCTCTGACACACACACACTGAACACACACACACACATCAGCTCTGACACACACACTGAACACACACACATCAGCTCTAACACACACACACACACTGAACACACACACATCAGCTCTAACACACACACACACTGAACACACACACATCAGCTCTAACACACACACGTTGAACACACACACACATCAGCTCTGAAACACACACACTGAACACACAAAACAGCTCTAACACACACACTGAACACACACATCAGCTCCAACACACACACACACTGAACACACACACTGAACACACACACACTGAACACACACACACTGAACACACACACTGAACACACACACACTGAACACACACACACTGAACACACACATCAGCTCTAACACACACACACACACTGAACACAAACATCAGCTCTAACACACACACACTGAACACACACATCAGCTCCAACACACACACTGAACACACACACACTGAACACACACACACATCAGCTCTAACACACACACACTGAAAACACACACAGTGAACACACACACACATCAGCTCTGACACACACACACTGAACACACACACACTGAACACACATACACATCAGCTCTGACACACACACACACACACACTGAACACACACACACATCAGCTGTAACACACACACTGAACACACACACACTGAACACACATACACATCAGCTCTGACACACACACACTGAACACACACACACTGAACACACATACACATCAGCTCTGACACACACACACACTGAACACACATACACATCAGCTCTGACACACACACACACACACACACTGAACACACACACACATCAGCTGTAACACACACACTGAACACACACATCAGCTCTAACACACACATCAGCTCTAACACACACACACTGAACACACATACACATCAGCTCTGACACACACACACTGAACACACACACACACAACAGCTCTAACACACACACTGAACACACACACATCAGCTCTAACACACACACTGAACACACACACACATCAGCTCTGACACACACACACTGAACACACACACACTGAACACACACATCAGCTCTAACACACACACTGAACACACATACACATCAGCTCTGACACACACACACTGAACACACACACACAACAGCTCTAACACACACACTGAACACACACACATCAGCTCAAACACACACACTGAACACACACACATCAGCTCTGACACACACACACTGAACACACACACACTGAACACACATACACATCAGCTCTGACACACACACACTGAACACACACACACTGAACACACACACACTGAACACACACACACATCAGCTCTGACACACACACTGAACACACACACACAACAGCTCTAACACACACACTGAACACACACACACATCAGCTCTGACACACACACAGAACACACACATCAGCTCTAACACACACACACACACTGAACACACACACATCAGCTCTAACACGCACGCTGAACACACACATCAGCTCTGACACACACACACTGAACACACACACACTGAACACACATACACATCAGCTCTGACACACACACACACACACACTGAACACACACACACATCAGCTGTAACACACACACTGAACACACACACACTGAACACACATACACATCAGCTCTGACACACACACACTGAACACACACACACTGAACACACATACACATCAGCTCTGACACACACACACACACACACTGAACACACATACACATCAGCTCTGACACACACACACACACACACACTGAACACACACACACATCAGCTGTAACACACACACTGAACACACACATCAGCTCTAACACACACATCAGCTCTAACACACACACACTGAACACACATACACATCAGCTCTGACACACACACACTGAACACACACACACACAACAGCTCTAACACACACACTGAACACACACACATCAGCTCTAACACACACACTGAACACACACACACATCAGCTCTGACACACACACACTGAACACACACACACTGAACACACACATCAGCTCTAACACACACACTGAACACACATACACATCAGCTCTGACACACACACACTGAACACACACACACAACAGCTCTAACACACACACTGAACACACACACATCAGCTCAAACACACACACTGAACACACACACATCAGCTCTGACACACACACACTGAACACACACACACTGAACACACATACACATCAGCTCTGACACACACACACTGAACACACACACACTGAACACACACACACTGAACACACACACACATCAGCTCTGACACACACACTGAACACACACACACAACAGCTCTAACACACACACTGAACACACACACACATCAGCTCTGACACACACACAGAACACACACATCAGCTCTAACACACACACACACACTGAACACACACACATCAGCTCTAACACGCACGCTGAACACACACATCAGCTCTAACACACACACACTGAACACACACAAGAGCTCTAACACACACACTGAACACACACACACACACTGAACACACACATCAGCCCTAACACACACACTGAACACACACATCAGCTCTAACACACACACACTGAACACACACAAGAGCTCTAACACACACACTGAACACACACACACACAATGAACACACACATCAGCTCTAACACACACACTGAACACACACATCAGCTCTAACACACACACACTGAACACACACAAGAGCTCTAACACACACACTGAACACACACACACACACTGAACACACACATCAGCCCTAACACACACACACTGAACACACACAAGAGCTCTAACACACACACTGAACACACACACACACACAGAAAACACACACATCAGCTCTAACACAAACACACTGAACACACACAACAGCTCTAACACACACACTGAACACACACATCAGGTCTAACACACACACACTGAACACACACACATCAGCTCTAACACACACACACTGAACACACACATCAGGTCTAACACACACACACTGAACACACACACAACAGCTCTAACACACACACACAGAACACACACACATCAGCTCTAACACACACACACTGAACACACACACATCAGCTCTAACACACACACACACTGAACACACACACATCAGCTCTAACACACACACTGAACACACACACACATCAGCTCTAACACACACACTGAACACACACATCAGCTCTAACACACACTGAACACACACATCAGCTCTAACACACACACACTGAACACACACATCAGCTCTAACACACACACACTGAACACACACACACTGAACACACACACACTGAACACACACATCAGCTCTAACACACACACACACTGAACACACACATCAGCTCTAACACACACACACTGAAGACACACATCAGCTCTAACACACACACTGAAGACACACATCAGCTCTAACACACACACACTGAAGACACACATCAGCTCTAACACACACACACTGAAGACACACATCAGCTCTAACACACACTGAACACACACACACTGAACACACACACACATCAGCTCTGACACACACACACTGAACACACACACACTGAACACACATACACATCAGCTCTGACACACACACACACACACACTGAACACACACATCAGCTCTAACACACACACTGAACACACACAACAGCTCTAACACACACACTGAACACACACACACATCAGCTCTGACACACACACACTGAACACACACACACTGAACACACACACACATCAGCTCTGACACACACACACACACACTGAACACACACATCAGCTCTAACACACACATCAGCTCTAACACACACACACTGAACACACACATCAGCTCTAACACACACACTGAACACACACATCAGCTCTAACACACACACTGAACACACACATCAGCTCTAACACACACACTGAACACACACACACTGAACACACACACACATCAGCTCTGACACACACACACTGAACACACACACACATCAGCTCTGACACACACACACTGAACACACATACACATCAGCTCTGACACACACACACACACACTGAACACACACATCAGCTCTAACACACACATCAGCTCTAACACACACACTGAACACACACAACAGCTCTAACACACACACTGAACACACACACACATCAGCTCTGACACACACACAGACACACTGAACACACACATCAGCTCTAACACACACATCAGCTCTAACACACACACACTGAACACACACATCAGCTCTAACACACACACTGAACACACACATCAGCTCTAACACACACACTGAACACACACATCAGCTCTAACACACACACTGAACACACACACACATCAGCTCTGACACACACACACTGAACACACACACACTGAACACACACACACATCAGCTCTGACACACACACAGACACACTGAACACACACATCAGCTCTAACACACACATCAGCTCTAACACACACACACTGAACACACACATCAGCTCTAACACACACACTGAACACACACATCAGCTCTAACACACACACTGAACACACACATCAGCTCTAACACACACACTGAACACACACACACTGAACACACACACACATCAGCTCTGACACACACACACTGAACACACATACACATCAGCTCTGACACACACACACACACACACTGAACACACACACATCAGCTGTAACACACACACTGAACACACACATCAGCTCTAACACACACATCAGCTCTAACACACACAGTGAACACACATCAGCTCTAACACACACACTGAACACACACATCAGCTCTAACACACACACTGAACACACATCAGCTCTGACACACACACACTGAACACACACACACAACAGCTCTAACACACACACTGAACACACACACACAACAGGTCTAACAGACACACACTGAACACACACACACATCAGCTCTGACACACACACACACTGAACACACACACACACACATCAGCTCTGACACACACACACTGAACACACACACACACATCAGCTCTGACACACACACTGAACACACACACATCAGCTCTAACACACACACACACACTGAACACACACACATCAGCTCTAACACACACACACACTAAACACACACACATCAGCTCTAACACACACACGTTGAACACACACACACATCAGCTCTGAAACACACACACTGAACACACAAAACAGCTCTAACACACACACTGAACACACACATCAGCTCCAACACACACACACACTGAACACACACACTGAACACACACACACTGAACACACACACACTGAACACACACACACTGAACACACACATCAGCTCTAACACACACACACTGAACACACACACACTGAACACACACACACTGAACACACACATCAGCTCTAACACACACACACACACTGAACACAAACATCAGCTCTAACACACACACACTGAACGCACACATCAGCTCCAACACACACACTGAAAACACACACAGTGAACACACACACACATCAGCTCTGACACACACACACTGAACACACACACACTGAACACACACACACATCAGCTCTGACACACACACACTGAACACACACACACTGAACACACACACATCAGCTCTGACACACACACACACACACACTGAACACACACACACATCAGCTGTAACACACACACTGAACACACACACACTGAACACACATACACATCAGCTCTGACACACACACACTGAACACACACACACTGAACACACATACACATCAGCTCTGACACACACACACACACACACTGAACACACATACACATCAGCTCTGACACACACACACACACACACACTGAACACACATACACATCAGCTCTGACACACACACACACACACACACACTGAACACACACACACATCAGCTGTAACACACACACTGAACACACACATCAGCTCTAACACACACATCAGCTCTGACACACACACACTGAACACACACACACACAACAGCTCTAACACACACACTGAACACACACACATCAGCTCTAACACACACACTGAACACACACACACATCAGCTCTGACACACACACACTGAACACACACACACTGAACACACACATCAGCTCTAACACACACACACTGAACACACACATCAGCTCTAACACACACACACTGAACACACATACACATCAGCTCTGACACACACACACTGAACACACACACACAACAGCTCTAACACACACACTGAACACACACACATCAGCTCAAACACACACACTGAACACACACACATCAGCTCTGACACACACACACTGAACACACACACACTGAACACACACACACTGAACACACACACACATCAGCTCTGACACACACACACTGAACACACACACACAACAGCTCTAACACACACACTGAACACACACACACATCAGCTCTGACACACACACAGAACACACACATCAGCTCTAACACACACACACACACTGAACACACACATCAGCTCTAACACACACACTGAACACACACATCAGCTCTAACACACACACACTGAACACACACAAGAGCTCTAACACACACACTGAACACACACACACACACTGAACACACACATCAGCCCTAACACACACACTGAACACACACATCAGCTCTAACACACACACACTGAACACACACAAGAGCTCTAACACACACACTGAACACACACACACACAATAAACACACACATCAGCTCTAACACACACACTGAACACACACATCAGCTCTAACACACACACACTGAACACACACAAGAGCTCTAACACACACACTGAACACACACACACTGAACACACATACACATCAGCTCTGACACACACACACACACACACACTGAACACACACACACATCAGCTGTAACACACACACTGAACACACACATCAGCTCTAACACACACATCAGCTCTAACACACACACACTGAACACACATACACATCAGCTCTGACACACACACACTGAACACACACACACACAACAGCTCTAACACACACACTGAACACACACACATCAGCTCTAACACACACACTGAACACACACACACATCAGCTCTGACACACACACACTGAACACACACACACTGAACACACACATCAGCTCTAACACACACACACTGAACACACATACACATCAGCTCTGACACACACACACTGAACACACACACATCAGCTCAAACACACACACTGAACACACACACATCAGCTCTGACACACACACACTGAACACACACACACTGAACACACATACACATCAGCTCTGACACACACACACTGAACACACACACACTGAACACACACACACTGAACACACACACACATCAGCTCTGACACACACACTGAACACACACACACAACAGCTCTAACACACACACTGAACACACACACACATCAGCTCTGACACACACACAGAACACACACATCAGCTCTAACACACACACACACACTGAACACACACACATCAGCTCTAACACACACGCTGAACACACACACACATCAGCTCTAACACACACACTGAACACACACATCAGCTCTAACACACACACACTGAACACACACAAGAGCTCTAACACACACACTGAACACACACACACACACTGAACACACACATCAGCCCTAACACACACACTGAACACACACATCAGCTCTAACACACACACACTGAACACACACAAGAGCTCTAACACACACACTGAACACACACACACACAATGAACACACACATCAGCTCTAACACACACACTGAACACACACATCAGCTCTAACACACACACACTGAACACACACAAGAGCTCTAACACACACACTGAACACACACACACACACTGAACACACACATCAGCCCTAACACACACACACTGAACACACACAAGAGCTCTAACACACACACTGAACACACACACACACACAGAAAACACACACATCAGCTCTAACACAAACACACTGAACACACACAACAGCTCTAACACACACACTGAACACACACATCAGGTCTAACACACACACACAGAACACACACACATCAGCTCTAACACACACACACTGAACACACACATCAGGTCTAACACACACACACTGAACACACACAAGAGCTCTAACACACACACTGAACACACACACACACACTGAACACACACATCAGCCCTAACACACACACTGAACACACACATCAGCTCTAACACACACACACTGAACACACACAAGAGCTCTAACACACACACTGAACACACACACACACAATGAACACACACATCAGCTCTAACACACACACTGAACACACACATCAGCTCTAACACACACACACTGAACACACACAAGAGCTCTAACACACACACTGAACACACACACACACACTGAACACACACATCAGCCCTAACACACACACACTGAACACACACAAGAGCTCTAACACACACACTGAACACACACACACACACAGAAAACACACACATCAGCTCTAACACAAACACACTGAACACACACAACAGCTCTAACACACACACTGAACACACACATCAGGTCTAACACACACACACAGAACACACACACATCAGCTCTAACACACACACACTGAACACACACATCAGGTCTAACACACACACACTGAACACACACACAACAGCTCTAACACACACACACAGAACACACACACATCAGCTCTAACACACACACACTGAACACACACACATCAGCTCTAACACACACACACACTGAACACACACACATCAGCTCTAACACACACACTGAACACACACATCAGCTCTAACACACACACACTGAACACACACACACAAGAGCTCTAACACACACACTGAACACACACACACACACTGAACACACACATCAGCTCTAACACACACACACACACTGAACACACACATCAGCTCTAACACATACAACACTACATAAACATTACAACAATTTTCCACAAACATTACAACAATGTTCCACAAACATTACAACAATGTTCCACAAACATTACAACAATGTTCCACAAACATTACAACAATGTTCCACAAACATTACAACAGTGTTCCACAAACATTACAACAATGTTCCACAAACATTACAACAATGTTCCACAAACATTACAACAATGCTACACAAACATTACAACAATGCTACACAAACATTAGAACAACACTACACAAACATTACAACAATGTCCCACAAACATTACAACAATGCTACACAAACATTACAACAATGTTCCACAAACATTACAACAATGCTACACAAACAATACAACAATGTTCCACAAACATTACAACAACACTACACAAACATTACAACACTACACAAACATTACAACAATGCTACACAAACATTACAACAATACACAAACATTACAACAACACTACACAAACATTACAACAACACTACACAAACATTACAACAATACACAAACATTACAACAACACTACACAAACAGTACAACAACACTACACAAACAGTACAACAATGCTACACAAACATTACAACACTACACAAACATTACAACAATGCTACACAAACATTACAACAACACTACACAAACAGTACAACAATGCTACACAAACATTACAACAACACTACACAAACAGTACAACAATACACAAACATTACAACAACACCACACAAACAGTACAACACTACACAAACATTACAACAATACACAAACATTACAACACTACACAAACATTACAACAACACTACACAAACATTACAACAACATTACACAAACATTACAACAACACTACACAAACATTACAACACTTCACAAACATTACAACAACACTACACAAACAGTACAACAATGCTACACAAACATTACAATACTACACAAACATTACAACACTACACAAACATTACAACAACACTACACAAACATTACAACAACGCTACACAAACATTACAACACTACACAAACATTACAACATTACACAAACATTACAGCACTACACAAATATTACAACATTACACAAACATTACAACAACACTACACAAACATTACAACACTACACAAACATTACAACAATGCTACACAAACATTACAACAATGTTCCACAAACATTACAACAATGCTACACAAACATTACAACAATGCTACACAAACATTACAACAATTCTACACAAACATTAGAACAACACTACACAAACATTACAACAATGTCCCACAAACATTACAACAATGCTACACAAACATTACAACAATGTTCCACAAACATTACAACAATGCTACACAAACAATACAACAATGTTCCACAAACATTACAACAACACTACACAAACATTACAACACTACACAAACATTACAACAATGCTACACAAACATTACAACAATACACAAACATTACAACAACACTACACAAACATTACAACAACACTACACAAACATTACAACAATACACAAACATTACAACAACACTACACAAACAGTACAACAACACTACACAAACAGTACAACAATGCTACACAAACATTACAACAACACTACACAAACAGTACAACAATGCTACACAAACATTACAACAACACTACACTAACAGTACAACAATGCTACACAAACATTACAACAACACTACACAAACAGTACAACAATACACAAACATTACAACAACACCACACAAACAGTACAACACTACACAAACATTACAACAATACACAAACATTACAACACTACACAAACATTACAACAACACTACACAAACATTACAACAATACACAAACATTACAACAACACTACACAAACATTACAACAATACACAAACATTACAACAACACTACACAAACAGTACAACAATACACAAACATTACAACACTACACAAACATTACAACACTACACAAACATTACAACAACACTACACAAACATTACAACAATACACAAACATTACAACAACACTACACAAACAGTACAACAATGCTACACAAACATTACAACAACACTACACAAACAGTACAACAATACACAAACATTACAACAACACCACACAAACAGTACAACAATGCTACACAAACATTACAACAATACACAAACATTACAACACTACACAAACATTACAACAACACTACACAAACATTACAACAATACACAAACATTACAACAACACTACACAAACATTACAACAATACACAAACATTACAACAACACTACACAAACAGTACAACAATACACAAACATTACAACACTACACAAACATTACAACAACATTACACAAACATTACAATGCTACACAAACATTACAACAACGCTACACAAACATTACAACACTACACAAACAGTACAACACTACACAAACATTACAACAATGCTACACAAACATTACAACACTACACATACATTACAACAACACTACACAAACATTACAACACTACACAAACATTACAACAATGCTACACAAACATTACAACACTACACAAACATTACAACAACACTACACAAACAGTACAACAATGCTACACAAACATTCCAACACTACACAAACATTACATCAACACTACACAAACATTACAGCACTACACAAACATTACAACAACACTACACAAACATTACAACAATACTACACAAACATTACAACACTACACAAACATTACAACAACATTACACAAACATTACAACAACACTACACAAACATTACAACAACACTACACAAACATTACAACAACATTACACAAACATTACAACACTACACAAACATTACAACAACACTACACAAACATTACAACACTACACAAACATTACAACAATGCTACACAAACATTACAATACTACACAAACATTACAACACTACACAAACATTACAACAACACTACACAAACATTACAACACTACACAAACATTACAACAACGCTACACAAACATTACAACAACACTACACAAACATTACAACACTACACAAACATTACAACACTACACAAACATTACAACAACGCTACACAAACATTACAACACTACACAAACATTACAACAACACTACACAAACATTACAACACTACACAAACATTACAACACTACACAAACATTACAACAATGCTACACAAACATTACAACACTACACAAACATTACAACAACACTACACAAACATTACAACACTACACAAACATTACAACACTACACAAACATTACAACAACATTACACAACCATTACAATGCTACACAAACATTACAACAATGCTACACAAACATTACAATACTACACAAACATTACAACAACATTACACAAACATTACAATGCTACACAAACATTACAATGCTACACAAACATTACAACAATGCTACACAAACATTACAATACTACACAAACATTACAACAATGCTACACAAACATTACAACAACACTACACAAACAGTACAACACTACACAAACATTACAACAACACTACACAAACATTACAACACTACACAAACATTACAACAACACTACACAAACATTACAACAACACTACACAAACATTACAACACTACACAAACATTACAACAATGCTACACAAACATTACAACACTACACAAACATTACAACAACACTACACAAACATTACAACAACACTACACAAACAGTACAACAATACACAAACATTACAACACTACACAAACATTACAACAACATTACACAAACATTACAATGCTACACAAACATTTCAACAACGCTACACAAACATTACAACACTACACAAACATTACAACACTACACAAACATTACAACAACATTACACAAACATTACAACACTACACAAACATTACAACAACACTACACAAACATTACAACAACACTACACAAACATTACAACACTACACAAACATTACAACAATGCTACACAAACATTACAACACTACACAAACATTACAACAACATTACACAAACATTACAACACTACACAAACATTACAACACTACACAAACATTACAACAACATTACACAAACATTACAACACTACACAAACATTTCAACAACGCTACACAAACATTACAACACTACACAAACATTACAACACTACACAAACATTACAACAACATTACACAAACATTACAATACTACACAAACATTACAACAATGCTACACAAACATTACAACAACACTACACAAACAGTACAACACTACACAAACATTAAAACAACACTACACAAACATTACAACACTACACAAACATTACAACAACACTACACAAACATTACAACAACACTACACAAACATTACAACACTACACAAACATTACAACAATGCTACACAAACATTACAATACTACACAAACATTACAACATTACACAAACATTACAACACTACACAAACATTACAACAACACTACACAAACATTACAACAACACTACACAAACATTACAACACTACACAAACATTACAACAACACTACACAAACATTACAACACTACACAAACATTACAAAACTACACAAACATTACAACAACATTACACAAACATTACAATGCTACACAAACATTACAACAATGCTACACAAACATTACAACAACACTACACAAACAGTACAACACTACACAAACATTACAACAACACTACACAAACATTACAACACTACACAAACATTACAACAACACTACACAAACATTACAACAACACTACACAAACATTACAACACTACACAAACATTACAACAATGCTACACAAACATTACAACACTACACAAACATTACAACAACACTACACAAACATTACAACACTACACAAACATTACAACACTACACAAACATTACAACACTACACAAACATTACAACATTACACAAACATTACAATGCTACACAAACATTACAACAACGCTACACAAACATTACAACACTACACAAACATTACAACACTACACAAACATTACAACAACATTACACAAACATTACAACACTACACAAACATTACAACAACACTACACAAACATTACAACACTACACAAACATTACAACAATGCTACACAAACATTATAATACTACACAAACATTACAACACTACACAAACATTACAACAACACTACACAAACATTACAACAACATTACACAAACATTACAACAACACTACACAAACATTAACACTACACAAACATTACAACAACACTACACAAACATTACAACACTACACAAACATTACAACAATGCTACACAAACATTACAACAACACTACACAAACATTACAACACTACACAAACATTACAACACTACACAAACATTACAACAACACTACACAAACATTACAACACTACACAAACATTACAACACGACACAAACATTACAACACTACACAAATATTACAACAACACTACACAAACGTTACAACACTACACAAACATTACAACACTATACAAACATTACAACATTACACAAACATTACAACATTACACAAACATTACAACACTACACAAATATTACAACAACACTACACAAACGTTACAACAACACTACACAAACATTACAACACTACACAAACATTACAGCACTACACAAACATTACAGCACTACACAAACATTACAACACTACACAAACATTACAACACTACACAAATATTACAACACTACACAAACATTACAACACTACACAAATATTACAACACTACACAAACATTACAACACTACACAAACATTACAACATTACACAAACATTACAACACTACACAAACATTATAACATTACACAAACATTACATTACACAAACATTACAGCACTACACAAATATTACAACAACACTACACAAACATTACAACACTACACAAATATTACAGCAACATTACACAAATATTACAACAACATTACACAAACATTACAACAACACTACACAAACATTACAACACTACACAAACATTACAATATTACACAAACATTACAACACTACACAAACATTACAACAACACTACACAAACATTACAACAACATTACACAAACATTACAACAACGCTACACAAACATTACAACACTACACAAACATTACAACATTACACAAACATTACAGCACTACACAAATATTACAACATTACACAAACATTACAACAACACTACACAAACATTACAACACTACACAAATATTATAACATTACACAAACATTACAACACTACACAAATATTACAACATTACACAAACATTACAACATTACACAAACATTACAACACTACACAAATATTACAACACTACACAAACATTACAACACTACACAAACATTACAACACTACACAAACATTACAGCACTACACAAACATTACAGCACTACACAAACATTACAACACTACACAAACATTACAACACTACACAAATATTACAACACTACACAAACATTACAACACTACACAAATATTACAACACTACACAAACATTACAACACTACACAAACATTACAACATTACACAAACATTACAACACTACACAAACATTATAACATTACACAAACATTACAACATTACACAAACATTACAGCACTACACAAATATTACAACAACACTACACAAACATTACAACACTACACAAACGTTACAACAACACTACACAAACATTACAACACTATACAAACATTACAACATTACACAAACATTACAACATTACACAAACATTACAACACTACACAAATATTACAACAACACTACACAAACGTTACAACAACACTACACAAACATTACAACACTACACAAACATTACAGCACTACACAAACATTACAGCACTACACAAACATTACAACACTACACAAACATTACAACACTACACAAATATTACAACACTACACAAACATTACAACACTACACAAATATTACAACACTACACAAACATTACAACACTACACAAACATTACAACATTACACAAACATTACAACACTACACAAACATTATAACATTACACAAACATTACATTACACAAACATTACAGCACTACACAAATATTACAACAACACTACACAAACATTACAACACTACACAAATATTACAGCAACATTACACAAATATTACAACAACATTACACAAACATTACAACAACACTACACAAACATTACAACACTACACAAACATTACAATATTACACAAACATTACAACACTACACAAACATTACAACAACACTACACAAACATTACAACAACATTACACAAACATTACAACAACGCTACACAAACATTACAACACTACACAAACATTACAACACTACACAAACATTACAACATTACACAAACATTACAGCACTACACAAATATTACAACAACATTACACAAACATTACAACACTACACAAATATTATAACATTACACAAACATTACAACACTACACAAATATTACAACATTACACAAACATTACAACATTACACAAACATTACAACACTACACAAATATTACAACACTACACAAACATTACAACAACACTACACAAACATTGCAACACTACACAAACATTACAGCACTACACAAACATTACAACAACGCTACACAAACATTACAACAGTACACAAACATTATAACAACATTACACAAACATTAGAGCACTACACAAACATTACAAAAACATTACACAAAATGTTCTGATGCTATCTCTTGTTCAGAACCCTTTATTATGACAGTGTGTGTTTGTGTGTGTGTGTGTATATGTGTGTGTGTGTGTGTTTGTGTGTGTGTTTGTGTTTGTGTTTGTATGTTTGTGTGTATGTGTGTGTTTGTGTGTGTGTGTTTGTGTGTGTGTGTATGTGTTTGTGTGTGTGTATATGTGTTTGTGTGTGTGTGTATATGTGTGTGTGTGTATGTGTTTGTGTGTGTGTGTTTGTGTTTGTATCTTTGTGTGTGTGTGTGTGTTTGTGTGTGTGTGTTTGTGTGTGTGTGTATGTGTTTGTGTGTGTGTATATGTATTTGTGTGTGTGTGTGTTTGTGTGTGTGTGTGTGTTTGTGTGTGTAGAGATATTAGCATTAGCATATCCCAGTGGCAGCTTTGTCAAACGTGACTCTCACTCTTTAGTGCACTTAAAGGTCAGGAAGCGCAGTGGTGATCTGACCAAAAATAGCCGTTACCTCCATGCAAAGCTTCTTCATTTACTCCCTGGACCTGTAAACATAGCAATGACCTTTGACCCTACATTACACATCGGTTGTAGTTTATCACATGTCACAAAGCCTCACAGCACTACAGGATTTCTCTCTTAATCCCTCGAGTGCACTGACCTTTCCGTCTGACGCAGTGCGACGTGTCCAGCACGTTTTAAAAGGTTTTCTGAAATTATTGACCTTTTAGCATTGGGGCAGAAATTCTCTGTGAGTCAGCTACTGGACCAATCTCTCTTCATACCGCAACTACTCGAGGAAAACCGACTTTGTGCCGGACCGAGACGTCCAGACCGGACATTAACATCCGAATCCAAACTCATCTGCTCCGTCTGGAGGGTCGGAAAGATCTGGACATTTGACCTTCTGCACAGCCGCACTGAAACCTGCAGTCTGTAGAATTCTGCTCTTATTTCACATCTTCATTCAAATCTCCAATAAAGGCCATGAGATCATGGATCTGTTCTTCACTCAGAAACTTCCTGGGGACAACATCACTCTCTTTACAGGAACTGTAAATGAGGAACTCTAGTTCCTGTAACGTGTCTCCTGAAGTGCTTTTTATAAGAGTTTTTATAAAAGTCTGTGTTTTTAGCAAGAAGCTAATCGCTGTTGAAATGCTATGCTAGGAGAATGCAGATTGGGCTGGACGCTGGCTTGTCTGATGTTTGTCCAGTCTGTGGCTAAAATCCTTTATTGTGAGGTAAAAATGGTAACCAGGGTTTAGAGTGTTGGCTACAGTCCAGGGCCAGAGTTCCCTGTTCTGTTCAAACCGAACCCCACCCAGTGGGAACCTTGGAACAGGAACCTTGAAGCGGATGGACCAGATGAAGACACGCCATCTTTTATAAAGAGGAAGATATTTCAGGTGTGTAAATGACGCAGATTTGGTTCTGGTTCTTCGGATCCTTTAACAGTAATAAACATTATTTGGAGCTCTGCTCATGCTCTTCACCCAAAAACATCATCTACATGATAGCCAGTGAGGAACAGCACCATCACACGGCCACGCTCACACACACTAAACCTGCTGAGAAGTGAAGGGTGTAATTAGAGTGTTACTCATCCTGGATTTAGATTAAATGACAGGTTTGTCTGAGGAGACGTGAGAAACGTCCTGCTGGATTACAGTGCAGAGAGAAGCATGTTAGATCTCACGGACTTGTTCTTCCTCAACGTTTAACTAAAGAACTTTGTCTTCCAGCCGTTATCACTGTGTGACCTCTGGACTGTGTGTGTGTGTGTTCAGGTTTCCACTCAGCAGCTCTGTAAGTGTGTTGGTGGAAAAAGTGGCATTGACTTTGACCTCATTACAGCTGACTCTGTGGCCCACGGCCAGATCTGGAGGATTTAATCTGCTGTAACGTGTAAGCCGTCATGTCCGTACCTCGGCTCGTCTCCAGGAGCAAAACATGGCCTCCTTCTCCTGCCACAAAACTCATTAATGACAATACTTTAATCCTTTATACAAACACACAACACGGTGATGATGGAGGAGTGTGTTATTAATGTGTGGAGACAATAAGATAATCACACAGGAGGTCCAAATCACTGCTCAGGGTGAGATATCAAACATCATTATAAACTCAAACTAATGTGAAAGAAATAAAAGGAAGGAGATTCTATAATGAAGCTTGGCGTAAACATTTAGGATGAAACTGATTCAGAAAACTTCAACATGACAATTCTAATCTTTATACAGCATGCAGATACACACGGTGTCTTAGTTTTAGTATACAGTTAAGGTATATAACTAACAGTGTGTGTGTGTGTGTTTGTGTTACACGTCTGATGTCTGTCTATATCTATCTATCCGTCTATCTATCTATCTGTCTGTCTGTCTGTCTGTCTATCTATCTGTCTTTCTGTCTGTCTGTCTATCTATCTATCTATCTATCTATCTATCTATCTATCTATCTGTCTGTCTGTCTGTCTGTCTGTCTGTCTGTCTGTCTGTCTGTCTTCTGTCTGTCTGTCTGTCTGTCTGTCTGTCTGTCTATCTATCTATCTATCTATCTATCTATCTATCTATCTATCTATCTATCTATCTATCTATCTATCTGTCTGTCTGTCTATCTTTCTGTCTGTCTGTCTGTCTATCTATCTATCTATCTATCTATCTATCTATCTATCTATCTATCTATCTATCTATCTATCTGTCTGTCTGTCTGTCTGTCTATCTATCTATCTATCTATCTATCTATCTATCTATCTATCTGTCTGTCTGTCTATCTTTCTGTCTGTCTATCTATCTATCTATCTATCTATCTATCTATCTATCTATCTATCTATCTATCTATCTATCTATCTATCTATCTGTCTGTCTGTCTATCTTTCTGTCTGTCTGTCTATCTATCTATCTATCTATCTATCTATCTATCTATCTATCTATCTATCTATCTATCTATCTATCTATCTGTCTGTCTATCTTTCTGTCTGTCTATCTATCTATCTATCTATCTATCTATCTATCTATCTATCTATCTATCTGTCTGTCTATCTGTCTGTCTGTCTGTCTGTCTGTCTATCTTTCTGTCTGTCTATCTATCTGTCTATCTATCTATCTATTTATCTATCTATCTATCTATCTATCTATCTATCTATCTATCTATCTATCTATCTATCTATCTATCTATATCTGTCTGTCTGTCTGTCTGTCTATCTTTCTGTCTGTCTGTCTATCTATCTATCTATCTATCTATCTATCTATCTATCTGTCTATCTGTCTGTCTGTCTATCTTTCTGTCTGTCTATCTATCTATCTATCTATCTATCTATCTATCTATCTGTCTGTCTGTCTGTCTGTCTGTCTGTCTGTCTGTCTGTCTGTCTATCTGTCTGTCTGTCTGTCTATCTATCTGTCTATCTATCTATCTATCTATCTATCTATCTATCTATCTATCTATCTATCTTTCTATCTATCTATCTATCTATCTATCTATCTATCTATCTATCTATCTATCTATCTATCTATATACATATATATCTGTCTTTCTGTCTGTCTATCTTTCTGTGTGTGTGGAACACCAGTGAATCGAGTCAGTTCCTGTTCTCTCTTACTTTACAGCAGCTATAAACAGAATTATTATATTATCATCTGAAATCTTCTGCAGTTCCACCAAAACATTTCTATAAACTTCTAAAATCTCATCTTCTGACAGAGAAAGGTGTTAAACTCAGCTCAGATAACTCGCCTGATCCTGGAGATAAATGACTGGAGCACAAAGTCAGGCGAGAAGAGGTGAAGTGAGCGTCTGACCATCGCCCCCTACAGGTCAGTAACTCCTCTCTCTGAGGCCCTATCCACACGGACATGGGTATTTTTATAAATGGAGTTTTTCCTCCGTTTTTTTTTTTAAAATCTCGTCCACATGAAAACGCAAAAACACGGCCTGAAGCGCTGTCAAGAGCATGCCAAACCAACAGGTGGCGATATAATCTCAACCGTAAAGCCATGTTGGCCAATCAGAAGACTTTTTTTTTTTTCAGATTTTTTTAAATTTTATTTTTCACATAAATACAAACAAGAAGTGTAGGGCAGATATAAAACAGTCATAGGGTTTAAAGTGAGACGCCATTGCACAGAGCGTCAGGTGGACCATCAGGGTCAGTAAGGCCTTCTCTGCTGCCCTAAACAGCAGTGATCTGAATCACTGACTTGCATTTTAATATATTTAATATATTTTCCATGAATGTGTATTAAATTATTCCCAATAGTCTATTCTCTACATTTCATAGCTTTTCTCTCGGTTGCGCTGCTTCCAGTAGTGTATATTTATGATAAGAGTATTTATCCAATCAGATTTCAGCTAGTGGATGACATCATGTGTTTCCAGGGTGAAAGAAATCTGTCTTAAGACCTTCAAAATCAATAGTGCAGGCGCCCGGAGCTTCTAGCAGGCCCATCTAGCGGCGTACGATTACATCAGCAATTTCCCGTCCTTTGATTGGATAACTGGAGTAGTCAGAGGCAGCAAATCACACACACTAAATAAAATATATATATTTTAACTCACAATGGCTGACAGAGGAGAAGAAATCGATTTGGTCGCAGACATACTTACAAATACATCTGACGTCAAACAAAGAAGACGAGGGCGCTACGCCGACATCACAAGCCAAAAATCTCCAGTTCGACTCCTGTGGACTTCAGCAGAAAGCAGGAGAGGAACTACCAGACCCCTGTGATCAACAACAGCCCAGTGGAGAGAGTGGACAGCTTCAGACACCTTGGTGTTCATATCACGCAGGATCTGTCATGGTCCTGTCACATCAACGCCGTGGTGAAGAAGGCCCGACAGCGTCTCTTCCACCTCAGACGCTTGAGAGACTTTAGACTGCCCGCTAAGCTGCTAAGGAACTTTTATTCCTGCACCATAGAGAGCATCCTGATGGGAAACATCACCACCTGGTCCATTTACATACAAAGAGGACTTTTGCACATCTGCACTTTAAAGATGGACAATACCACTGCTCTCATCACCTCATTCCACTTCATGACCACCCCATACTGCTGCTGTCTGCACCATGGACACCTTGGTCACTATTGCACACTACACACTTCACTTTATATAATTTTGCAAAATTTTGTACTGCTGCTGTCTGCACCTTGGACACTATTGCACTACACACTATTCACTTT
Organism: Hemibagrus wyckioides; assembly: GCF_019097595.1. Lineage (NCBI taxonomy): Eukaryota > Metazoa > Chordata > Actinopteri > Siluriformes > Bagridae > Hemibagrus > Hemibagrus wyckioides. The sequence continues at coordinate 101,722 of NC_080729.1, forward strand.
TATTATAATTTTATAATTTTATACAATTTTGCATCACAGTTGTTGTATTTTACACTTCCTGTATTTTACATTTTACACTTCCTATATACATATTCTATCTTATTTTATATACATATTCTATATACATATATACATACCTTACTTTATTTATATTTATTATATTTTATTCTATTTTTATTCTATTATATTTTTTTGCTTACTGTGAACTTGTTTTTATATTTTTATATTTCGTATTTTAATATAATTCGTATTCTTATTTTTTATATTTCGTATTTTTATATTTTATTTTTATATTTTATCCTTGTCTTTTGTTCTGTCCTTATTCCTTTTCCTTTTCCTAGGGTCATAACAGTGGTGTAAGCATTTCACTGCATATCACACTGTGTACCATTATGTATGTGACTAATAAAATTTGAATTTGAATTTGAATTTGAATTTGAATTTGAATTTGAATATCTATCTATCTATCTATCTATCTATCTATCTATCTATCTATCTATCTATCTATCTATCTGTCTATATGTCTGTCTGTCTGTCTCTATCTCTAAAGACAAACAGATTACAGATAAGATGGAAGAGAACCCACAGGAGAGATTTCTGGATCAGAATAAATTCCCTTTGCTCTGGTGAGCCCTCTGCTGGTCACAGTCACACATTGCATGTACATGCCCAAAAATATTGACTTCGTTTCTCTGGGCTGCTGTGCTTTTTTTGACCTTTACTTCCTGACCTTCACATCGTCCATCGCTTCTGCTGTTGCTGACCGTATGTATCATATAATTGGAGCAGAGCTCAGTCCTCGCTGTACCTGCAGTCTGAAACGCTCCTGGAGATGGAGTAATGTCCAGTCACCTCTCTCCTGTAAAGAGCAAGAACATGTCAACCCCAGACCTTCAGATCCAGGTGGTGGTCATGGTGTGTGTTGTTCTCGCTGTTTTAGCCCTCAGCTCATGTAACTTTCATTCAGTCGTGAAGTTTATCGATGATCTGATCTGCTGCTTCTTCCTGCTTCTGTAAGCTCCAGGATCTTCCTGCTGGTTGCTCTGGCTGATGTTTGTGTCTGCATGATGCTCCTCTCCGCTCGGCTGTTCTCTACTCTGATTTCTACACGTGTCTAATTTCCATAATCATTGGTACCTGATGGAGCGTGACAAGGTTCTGAGCTTTGTTTCTTCACCTGACAGATGTGTGTCTTTGCTGTGAATATGTTGTTGTTATTGTTGTTGTTGTTGTTGTTGTTTTGTGACACTGTACACAAACTAAACTGAAATAAAAGCCACTGATAAAGTTGAGAGTCTGATTAATTTCAGTACAGATCGGTGTTAAATATTTATTTAGAGTAAAACAGGAACAGACTATAGCTTTACATCACCAGATAAAACCACTTCCTGTCATATTCAAATTATTACGCTCACTTCCTGTACACCAGAGCGTATTAAAGACTCTGTGAAGTTACTGGACCACACTGTGGAGTTAAGTTCTACTTTAACTGAAGTGTGTGTCTTGTTTTCTTCCCTGAAGATCTTCATCAGCATTGATGGTGAGTCTCAGTTTCTTCCTGCAGGTTCCTCTCCGTTTGAAAAGGAAAGAGATTTCTTCAGAAAAAACTCTTTCTGTTGATTAACATTGATATTATTGAGCTACTGTAATAATAAATTCATCTAAATTATTACTGATAAATATTATTACTGAAAATAATCCCATGGAGTTTTACCAACAATTTAATGACATTCACACTGAAAATAAAAGATGTTTTTAATCAAATTAAAGAGATTTATTCATCTAGAAAGTGTAGAAGGGTCTGGTGAAGAAGCTGGAGATGAAGTAACACAGCGCTGAGGAGGAGGAGGAGGAGGAGGAGGAGGAGGAAGGCTGCTGTATTGAGCACGAGGACACGGGCGTGATGTGTCTGGGGTTTTAAACTACATACAAAACACCTCACTGTTATTATCTTCATCATCGTCTTCATCACTGTCTTTATCCTCATCATCATCTTCATCACTGTCTTCATCATCATCTTTATCATAATCCTCATCATCTTCTTCATTGTCTTTATCATGATCCTCATCATCTTCTTCATCATTGTCTATCATCATCCTCATCATCTTCTTCATCATCATCCTCATCATCATCCTCATCAACTTCTTCATTGTCTTTATCATCATCCTCATCATCTTCTTCATCATAATCCTCATCATCTTCTTCATTGTCTTTATCATGATCCTCATCATCTTCTTCATTGTCTTTATCATGATCCTCATCATCTTCTTCATCATTGTCTGTCATCATCCTTATCATCTTCTTCATCATCGGCTTCATCATGATCCTCATCATCTTCTTCATCATTGTCTTTATCATGATCCTCATCATCTTCATCATTGTCTTTATCATGATCCTCATCATCTTCTTCATCATTGTCTTTATCATGATCCTCATCATCTTCATCATTGTCTTTATCATGATCCTCATCATCTTCTTCATCATTGTCTTTATCATGATCCTCATCATCTTCATCATTGTCTTTATCATGATCCTCATCATCTTCTTCATCATTGTCTTTATCATCATTCTCATCACCTGTTTATTTCCTGTTGTGTTGTTTTCAGTGGTGTGAGTCTCTGAGTGATGGACAGAGCGACTGACCGCAGTGCTGAAACACTGTCTTGATTCCTGTCCTGTATTTGAACTCCTGGTGTTTGTGGTGTTTATTTTCAGACCCAGTCACAGGAGAGGATGATGATGAGACTGATTTTAGAACCCAAAGTCTTCACAGTTGTGAAAAACTACACAGAGGAATACACCGGAGATGCACAAAACGGAGACGTCTTCATTGTGCAGCAGGACAGAAAGAGTCTGGACGCTGGAGTATACTGTGCTGAAAACGCGCGGGTCATTCGGCTGAAAAGTAATCTGGACACTCCTACAAGAGCACACACTTAATCAAACAAACACAAACAGTTTTAAATAATAAACACTGTGTGTGATGATGTGGAGGACGCGGTCAACAAAAGGGAGGTGATTATTTTTCTCTTACAGCGTCCCCCAATGCTTTATTCCCATCACACCACAGCAACTTACCAACTGCAACTTTTTATTTATTAAAGAACAACATATATTTATATTTAACGCTCTGGATTTCATTTCTCTACTCACTGACATTAAAGCAGCTGAAAACACTCATACAGTCTATATAGCAGCTATAAACACTCATATAGTCTATATAGCAGCTGAAAACACTCCTACAGTCTATATAGCAGCTATAAACACACATATAGTGTATATAGCAGCTATAAACATATAGTCTCTATAGCAGCTATAAACACCCATATAGTCTATATAGCAGCTATAAACACTCCTACAGTCTATATAGCAGCTATAAACACTCATATGGTCTCTATAGCAGCTATAAACATTCATATAGTCTATATAGCAGCTATAAACACTCCTACAGTCAATATAGCAGCTATAAACGTTCATATAGTCTCTATAGCAGCTATAAACATATAGTCTCTATAGCAGCTATAAACACTCATATAGTCTATATAGCAGCTATAAACAATCATACATCTCTATATAGCAGCTATAAACACTCATATAGTCTATATAGCAGCTGAAAACACTCCTACAGTCTATATAGCAGCTATAAACACTCATATAGTCTATATAGCAGCTATAAACACTCATATAGTCTATATAGCAGCTATAAACATATAGTCTCTATAGCAGTTATAAACACTCATATAGTCTATATAGCAGCTATAAACACTCATATAGTCTATATAGCAGCTAAAAACACTCATATAGTCTATATAGCAGCTATAAACACTCATATAGTCTATATAGCAGCTGAAAACACTCCTACAGTCTATATAGCAGCTATAAACACTCATATAGTCTATATAGCAGCTATAAACATATAGTCTATATAACAGCTATAAACACTCATATAGTCTATATAGCAGCTATAAACACTCATACAGTCTATATAGCAGCTACAAACACTCATATAGTCAATATAGCTCTATAAATACTCATACAGTCTATATAGCAGCTATAAACACTCCTAAATTCTATATAGCAACTGTAAACACTCATATAGTCTATATAGCAGCTATAAACATATAGTCTCTAAAGCAGCTATAAACAATCCTACAGTCTATATAGCTGCTATAAACACTCTTATAGTCTATATAGCAGCTAGAAACACTCATATAGTCTACATAGCAGCTATAAACACTCCTACAGTCTATATAGCAGCTATAAACACTCATATAGTCTATATAGCTGCTATAAACACTCGCATAATCTATATCGCAGCTATAAACACTGGAATAGTCTATATAGCAGCTATAAACATATAGAGTCGATAGCAGCTATAAACACTCATATAGTCTATATAGCAGTTATAAACACTCATATAGTCTATATAGCAGCTATAAACACTCATATAGTCTATATACCAGCTATAAACACTCGCATAATCTATATAGCAGCTATAAACACTCATATAGTCTATATAGCAACTATACACACTTGTATTGTCTATATAGCAGCTATAAACACTCGTATAGTCTATATAGCAGCTATAAACACTCATGTAGTCTATATAGCAGCTATAAAGACTCATATAGTCTAAATGGCTGCTATAAACACGCATATAGTCTATATAGCAGCTATAAACACTCGTATAGTCTATATAGCAGCTATAAACATTCGTATAGTCTGTATAGCAGCTATACACAATCTTATAGTCTATATAGCAGCTATAAACACTTGTATAGTCTATATAGCAGCTATAAACACTCATATAGTCTATATAGCAGTTATGAACACTTGGATAGTCTATATAGCAGCTGAAAACACTCCTACAGTCTATATAGCAGCTATAAACACTCATATAGTCTATATAGCTGCTATAAGCATATAGTCTCTATAGCAGCTATAAACACTCATATAGAATATATATATGGCAGCTATAAACACTCATATAGTCTGTAAAGCAGCTATAAACACTCTTATAGTCTATATAGCAGCTATAAACACTCATATAGTCTATATAGCTGATATAAACACTCGCAAAATCAATAGAGCAGCTATAAACACTCATATAGTCTATTTAGCAGCTATAAACACTCATATAGTCAATATAGCAGCTATAAACACTCATATAGTCTATATAGCAGCTATAAACACTCGTATAGTCTATATAGCAGCTATGAACACTCGTATAGTCTATATAGCAACTATAAACACTTGTATCGTCTATATAGAAGCGATACACACATATATAGTTTATATAGCAGCTATAAACACTTGTATAGTCTATATAGCAGCTGTAAACACTTGTATAGTCTATATAGCAGCTATAAACACTCAAATAGTCTATATAGCAGCGATAAACACTCTTATAGTCTATATAGCAGACATACACACATGTATAGTTTATATAGCAGCTATAAACACTCATATAGTCTATATAGCAGCTGAAAACACTCCTACAGTCTATATAGCAGCTGTAAACACTCATATAGTCTATATAGCAGCTATAAACACTCATATAGTCTATAAAGCAGCGATAAACACTCATATAGTCTATATAGCAGCTAAAAACACTCCGACAGTCTATATAGCAACTATAAACCCTCATATAGTCTATATAGCAGCTATAAACACTCATATAGTCCATATAGTTGCGATAAACACTCCAAAAGTCTATATAGCAGCTATGAACACTCATATAGTCCATATAGCAGCTATAAACACTCATATAGTCTATATAGCAGCTATAAACACTCATATAGCCTATATAGCAGCTATAAACACTCATATAGTCTATATAGCAGCTATAAACACTCATATAGTCTATATAGCTGCTATAAACACTCCAACAGTCTATATAGCACCTATGAACACTCATATAGTCTATATAGCAGCTATAAACACTCATATAGTCTATATAGCTGCTATAAACACTCCAACAGTCTATATAGCACCTATGAACACTCATATAGTCTATATAGCAGCTATAAACACTCATATAGTCTCGATAGCAGCTATTAACACTCATATAGTCTATATAGCAGCTATTAACACTCATATAGCCTATATAGCAGCTATAAACACTCATATAGGCTATATAGCAGCTATAAACACTCATACATCTCTATATAGCAGCTATAAACACTCACATAGTCTAAATAGCAGATATAAACACTCGCATAGTGTATATAGCAGCTATAAACACTCGGATAGTCTATAAAGCAGCCATAAACATTCATATAGTCTATATAGCAGCTAAACACACATATATAGATATATAGCAACTATAAACACTCGTATAGTCTATATAGCAGCTATAAACACTTGTATATTCTATATAGCAGCTATAAACATTCGTATAGTCTATATAGCAGCTATAAACACTCATATAGTCTATATAGCAGCTATAAACACTCGTATAGTCTATATAGCAGCTATAAACACTCATATAGTCTCGATAGCAGCTATAAACACTCATATAGTCTATATAGCAGCTATAAACACTCATATAGTCTATATAGCAGCTATAAACACTCATATAGTCTTGATAGCAGCTATAAACACTCATATAGTCTATATAGCAGCTATAAACACTCAAATAGTCTATATAGCAGCTATAAACACTCATATAGTCTATATAGCAGATATAAAAACTCAAATAGTCTAAATAGCAGGTAGAAACACTCCTACAGTCTATATAGCAGCTATAAACACTCATATATTCTATATAGCAGCTATAAACACTCATATAGTCTATAGAGCAGCTATAAACACTCCTACAGTCTATATTGCAGCTATAAACACTCAAATAGTCTATATAGCAGCTATAAACACTCATATAGTCTATAAAGCAGCGAGAAACACTCAAATAGTCTATATAGCAGCTATAAACGCTCATATAGTCTATATAGCAGCTATGAACACTCCTACAGTCTATATAGCAACTATAAACACTCATATAGTCTATATAGCAGCTATAAACATATAGTATCTATGGCAGCTATAAACACTCCTACAGTCTATATAGCAGCTATGACCACTCATATAGTCTGTATAGCAGCTATAAACACTCATATAGTCTATATAGCAGCTATAAACACTCCTACAGTCTATATAGCAGCTAAAAACACTCCTACAGTCTATATAGCAGCTATAAACACTCATATAGTCTATATAGCAGCTATTAACACTCCTACAGTCTAAATAGCAGCTATAAACACTCATTTAGTCTATATAGCAGCTATAAACACTCATACAGTCTATATAGCAGCTATAAACACTCATATAGTCTATATAGCAGCTGAAAACACTCATATAGTCTATATAGCAGCTATAAACACTCATATAGTCTATAGAGCAGCTATAAACACTCCTACAGTCTATATTGCAGCTATAAACACTCATATAGTCTATATAGCAGCTATAAACACTCCTACAGTCTATATAGCAGCTAAAAACACTCCTACAGTCTATATAGCAGCTATAAACACTCATATAGTCTATATAGCAGCTATAAACACTCCTACAGTCTATATAGCAGCTAAAAACACTCCTACAGTCTATATAGCAGCTATAAACACTCATATAGTCTATATAGCAGCTATAAACACTCCTACAGTCTAAATAGCAGCGATAAACACTTTTATAGTCTATATTGCAGCTATAAACACTCATATAGTCTATATAGCAGCTATAAACACTCATATAGTCTATATAGCAGCTGAAAACACTCATATAGTCTATATAGCAGCTATAAACACTCATATAGTCTATATAGCAGCTACAAACACTCATATAGTCAATATAGCAGCTGTAAACACTCATATAGTCTATATAGCAGCTATAAACACTCGTATAGTCTATATAGCAGTTTTACACACATGTATAGTCTATATAGCAGCTATACACACATGTATAGTTTATATAGCAGCTTTAAACACTCAAATAGTCTATATAGCAGCTATAAACACTCGTATAGTCTATATAGCAGCTATAAACACTCGTATAGTCTATATAGCAGCTATAAACACTCAAATAGTCTATATAGCAGCTACACACATATATAGTCTATATAGCAGCTATAAACACTCATATAGTCTATATAGCAGCTATAAACACTCATATTGTCTATATAGCAGCTATAAACACTTGTATAGTCTATATAGCAGCTATAAACTCTCATATAGTCTATATAGCATCTATAAACACTCATATAGTCTATATAGCAGCTATAAACACTTGTATAGTCTATATAGCAGCTATAAACACTCATATAGTCTATATAGCAGCTATAAACACTCGTATAGTCTATATAGCAGCTATAAACACTTGTTTAGTCTATATAGCAGGTATAAACACTCATATAGTCTATATCGCAGCTATAAACACTCATATAGTCTATATTGCAGCTATACACACATGTATAGTCTATATAGCAGCTATAAACACTCATATAGCCTATATAGCAGCTATAAACACTCGCATAATCTATATAGCAGCTATAAACACTTGTATAGTCTATTTAGCAGCTATAAACACTCATATAGTCTATATAGCAGCTATAAACACTCATATAGTCTAAATAGCAGCTATAAACACTCGTATAGTCTATATAGCAGCTATAAACACTCATATAGCCTATATAGCAGCTATATACACTCGCATAATCTATATAGCAGCTATAAACACTCGTATAGTCTATTTAGCAGCTATAAACACTCATATAGCCTATATAGCAGCTATATACACTCGCATAATCTATATAGCAGCTATAAACACTCGTATAGTCTATTTAGCAGCTATAAACACTCATATAGTCTATATAGCAGCTATAAACACTCATATAGTCTATATAGCAGCTATAAACACTCGTATAGTCTATTTATCAGCTATAAACACTCATATAGTCTATATAGCAGCTATAAACACTCATATAGTCTATATAGCAGCTATAAACACTCCTTCCCTCAGCAGTCTCTCTTTATTCTCTCTCTTCATGTTAATAAGAGAAAATCTCAGTTGTTAATGAGAAACTGTAAAGCCGTTTAATCTCATCCATCCTGAAGATGTGGAAAACTTTAAGTGTTAAGACTGAGACTGGAGATTCTTTTCCTGAGGTTCAATAAACATCTTACAGAAAACTTCACCATGTGACGATTAACACACGTTATTAATCAGTGTTTATTATCAGTGGAGTGTGCGCTGGACACGTCCCTGTGAAAGAGCTGTTGCTATGGAAACAATAAAGTCATTAATATAAACCTGTTCCTCATGTTAAAGCTGGAGCTCGTTCAAGAGGGTTAACATCTGGTCATCTTCTGACCAATCAGATATAAGAATTCACTGCGCTGTGGCATCAGACAGCAGACTGTCAAGATCGGATTTAAATCACCTTGTGGCTGCGTCCTGAAAGTCCTGCTGGTGATGCATCATGGGATTATGTTGATAGTCATTGTTGTTGTTTTATTTTCTTCTACAGAAAAGTTTTTCATCAGCACAGAGGTCAGGAAGGTGGACGTGCTGAGCTTCACCAGAGGGAACAGATTTGCAGTTTATAGGAAGAACGGAGGAATCCCTCACTCATTCAGAGAAAATGTTAAAGAAGCCATGAGCAGAGGTCCAGAGTACAGTTTACGCAGATACAACTGCATGGAACTTGTCATGGATCTTCTGGAAGTTGATCTGAAGGTAAATCTCATGTTTTTATACTTCATAACTTTTATTTTTAACAAACTGTCTTCATGATGCTTTAGTTTCATTTTCCTTCTCTTTAATAAATAGCATTTTAACTGACCGGTGACTTTTTTTTCTTCAGCCGACTATTCAGGACGGGATAAAGATTGGACTCGGCACTAAACCAAGGGGCTTCAAAGTTGTGAAGAAATTCTCAGATCATTCTTCTGGACACGTGAAGCTTGGAGATCTGTTGATCGTGGAGAGTGGGATGAGTGTAACAGGATATCACCATGCTGGGGTCTGCTGCTGTGAAAGTGGACAGGAGATCATTCACTTCACACGTAATCTCTACACCACTTTATAAATGTCCAGATGATGATGTTTGGTGAAAATCAGCAGTGTTGGGGAAAGTGACTTTTAAAAGTAATGCATCACAATATTGCATTTAAAAAAAGTAACTAATTGCATTATTTAGTTATTTTTTATAAAAAGTAATGCGTTACTTTACTTTTGCGATACTTTTCCTTAAATTTGACCAGTAGACTCGTTCTCTTTTCATTTTATACACACAGAAACCTATATGTGATCCATTACAAAGTAAACTCACAGTCCAAGTTAATAAAGACATTAAAGAGTTTCCTAGAGTTTCCTAAAGCTTCCTAAAGTCATTCTAAAATTAGATCAATTGGCAAATGTTTCCTTCAGGTCCGCCTCCATTTCTATACATGCCTTGTCCTAAAAGTTTGTAAAGGTTTTGCGATGGGAGAACACGGCCCCCGTCCGTTTCCCCGTCACAGAGATGTTGCTGATGATATTACAGAATGTCGGCGCCTCCACAGTGGAGAGTGGCTCCATCTCATCAACAATAAATGCAGAAACCATTTTATTGAGTTCAGTAATTGTTGAACTAATTGTTTTGCCAGGTGATGAACTGAAATCAAGCTTATGTTGTTTAGCAGTAGGCGGGTGCAGGCGTCACCATTCAACGCTCTCACTTCACTCAGAGCTGGGCTTTACATGAAGAAGCTTTTTTTAATTTGAGTTTGTGTTTTTCGCCTGCACACAATCTACACTTGACTATTGCCTTCTCCTTTTCTTCAGTGACTTCAAAATAATGAGAGTATTTCCAGAAACGTAAAGCTCTGACCTGCCATGCCTGTTTCTGAAGCGTGTTACGGCACACGCATGAGTGCACATGTGATGGCAATAATTTTAATTCAGTGAAGACATAACGGTTAAATAAGATTAATTTAACTGAAAAGTAACTAGCATTAGTTTACAAAAAAAGTAACTCAAATATTAATGTGTAAATTCATAAAGTAATGCATTTCTTTACTTGTTACTTTAGTAAATTGATTACGTAACGCACGTTACTTGTAAAGCGTTACCCCAACACTGAAAATAACACACACACACACATACACACACACACATACACACACACACATTGTCATTCCAGGACAATATTGGATAAATGTTATAATTGTGTTATAATTTTCATTATACTAATGTCTCCATCACTCCTCTGATCCAGTGGTCTAGACATCACACACTTCACATCACTCAAATCCTTACACTTGTCCATTTTTCCTGCTTCTAACATCAACTTTGAGGACAGAATGTTGACTTGCTGCCTAATATATCCCACCCACTAACAGGGGCCATGATGAGGAGATCATCAGTCTTATTCACTTCACTGGTCAATGGTCATAATGTTATGGCTGACCAGTGTATATATTATATTATATTATATTATATTATATTATATTATATTATATTATATTATATTATATTATATTATATTATATTATATTATATTATATTATATTATATTATATTATATTATATTATATTATATTATCCCCTCCCTGAACCGCCACCTTATTGTGGTGGAGGGGTTTGAGTACCCAAATGAGCCTAGGAGCCATGTTGTCAGGGGCCAAGTGCCCCTGGTAGGGTCTCCCAAGGCAAACGGGTCCTAGGTGACGGGTCAGACTAAGAGCGGTTCAAATCCCCCTTATGAAGAAAAAGAAAGCAAGGACCGTTACGTCGCCCGGATTGGCATTACCGGGGCCCCAACCTGGAGCCAGGCCTGGGGCTGGGGCACGCAGGCGAGCGCCTGGTGGCCGAGTCTTCGCCTATGGGACTCGGCCGGGCATAGCCCGAAAGAGCGACGTGGGCCCGTCTTCCCGTAGGCCCACCACCCGCAGGAGGGAGCATAAGGGGCTGGTGCAATGTGTTTTGGGTAGCAGTCATGGGCAGGGGCCTAGACGACCCAAACCCTGGTTAAAGAATCTGGCTCTTGAGACATGGAATGTCACTTCACTGGGGGGGAAGGAGCCTGAGCTGGTGGGGGAGGCTGAGTGGTACCGGCTAGAGATAGTCAGGCTCGCCTCCACGCACAGCCTGGGCTCTGGAACCCAACTCCAGGAGAGAGGTTGGACCCTCTACTACTCTGGAGTACCTCATGGTGAGAGGCAGCGGGCTGGGGTGGGCTTGCTTATAGCCCCCGAGCTCAGCCGCCATGTGTTGGAGTTTTCCCAAGTAAATGAGAGGGTGGTTTCCCTGCGTCTTCGGGTGGGGGATAGGGGCCTCACTGTTGTTTCGGCTTATGGGCCGAACAGCAGTGTGGAGTACCCAACCTTCTTGGAGACCCTACGAGGGGTGCTGAAAGGTTCCCCGACTGGGGACTTCATAGTTATACTGGGGGACTTCAACGCCCATGTGGGTAATGACAGTGTTACCTGGAGGGGCGTGATTGGGAGGAACGGCCTCCCTGATCTGAACTCAAGTGGTCTTCTGTTATTGGACTTCTGTGCTAGTCACAGTCTGTCCATAATGAACACCATGTTCAAGCATAAGGGTGTCCATCAGTACACGTGGTACCAGGACACCTTAGGCCGGAGGTCGATGATCGACTTTGTGGTCGTGTCATCTGACCTTCGGTCATATGTCTTGGACACTAGGGTGAAGAGAGGGGCTGAGCTGTCAACTGATCACCACCTGGTGGTGAGTTGGATCTGCTTGCAGAGGAGGATGCCGGACAGACTTGGCAGACCCAAACGTATTGTGGGGGTCTGTTGGGAACGTCTGGCTGAACCCTCTGTTAGGGAGGTCTTCAACTCCCACCTCCGGGAGAGTTTCGACAAGATTCCAAGGGAGGTTGGGGACATTGAGTCTGAGTGGACCATGTTCTCCTCCTCCATTGTTGACACAGCTACCAGGAGCTGTGGCCGTAAGGTCTCTGGTGCCTGTCGTGGCAGCAATCCCCGAACCCAGTGGTGGACACTGGAAGTAAGGGATGCTGTCAAGAAAGAGAAGAAAGAAAAAAAAAATAGGACTCTGAAGAAAGAGTCCTATCGAGCCTGGTTGGCTCGTGGGACTCCGGAGGCAGCTGATGAGTACCGGCAGGCCAAGCGAGCTGCAGCCCGGGTGGTTGTGGAAGCAAAAACTCGGGTCTGGGAGGAGTTCGGGGAGGCCATGGAGAAGGACTATTGGTCGGCCTCGGGGAAATTCTGGCAGACTGTCCGGCGCCTCAGAAGGGGTAAGCAGCACTGTGTATGGTGCTGGTGGAGAGTTGCTGACCTTGACTGGGGATATTGTCGGAAGGTGGAAGGAATACTTCAAGGATCTCCTCAATCCTACTGACACACCTTCCATAGAGGAAGCAGAGGCTGAGGACTCAGAGGTAGATTCATCCATTACCCAAGCTGAGGTAGTCCAGCAGCTCCTTGGTGGCAAGGCGCAGGGAGTAGATGAGATTCGCCCTGAGTACCTTAAGTCTCTGGATGTTGTGGGGCTGTCTTGGCTGACATGTCTCTGCAACATAGCGTGGCAGTCAGGGACAGTGCCTCTGGACTGGGCGACCGGGGTGGTGCTCCCTCTTTTTAAGAAGGGGGATCGGAGGGTGTGTTCCAACTATAGGCGGATCACACTCCTCAGCCTCCCAGGGAAAGTCTATTCCAGGGTACTGGAGAGGATAGTCCATCCTTTAGTCGAACCAGGGATTCAGGAGGAACAATGCGGGTTTGTCCTAGTCGTGGGACACTGGACCAGCTCTATATCCTTCACAGGGTGCTTGAGGGTTCATGGGAGTTTGCCCAATCAGTCCACATGTGTTTTGTGGACATGGAGAAGGCATTCAACCGAGTCCCTCGTGGCATCCTGTGGGAGGTGCTCTGGGAGTATGGGGTCCGTGGCCCTCTGTTAAGGGCTGTTCGGTCTTTGTATGACCGAAGCAGGAGCTTGGTTCCCATTGTCGGCTGTAATTCTGATCTGTTCCCAGTGCATGTTGGACTCCGGCAGGGTTGTCCTTTGTCACCGGTTCTGTTCGTTATTTTTATGGACAGAATTTCTAGGCGCAGCCAGGTGGTGGAGGGAGTCCGGTTTGGGGATCATTGGCTTTTTGCAGATGACGTTGTCCTGACTCCTTCGAGCCAGGACTTACAGCATGCGCTGGGGCAGTTCGCAGCCGAGTGCGAAGCGGCTGGGATGAGGATCAGCACCTCCAAATCTGTGGCCATGGTTCTCGACCGGAAAAAGGTGGTTTGTTTCCTCCAGGTTGGAGGGGTGTTCCTTCCTCAAGTGGAGGAGTTTAAGTATCTCGGGGTTTTGTTTACAAGTGAGGGAAGGATGGAGCGTGAGATTGACAGACGGATTGGTGCAGCGGCAGCAGCAATGCGGTCTATGTACCAGTCTGTTGTGGTGAAGAAGGAGCTGAGCCGAAAGGCGAAGCTCTCGATTTACCAGTCAATCTACGTTCCTACTCTTACTTATGGTCATGAGCTTTGGGTCATGACCTAAAGGACAAGATCCCGGATACAGGCGGCCGAAATGAGTTTTCTTCATAAGATGGCGGGGCGTTCCCTTAGAGATAGGGTACGGAGCTCTGTCACCCAGGAGGAGCTCGGAGTAGAGCCGCTGCTCCTCCACATCGAAAGGAGCCAGTTGAGGTGGCTTGGGCATCTTTTTCGGATGCCTCCTGGACGTCTCCCAGGGGAGGTGTTCCGGGCATGCCCAACCGGGAAGAGACCCCGGGGAAGACCCAGGACACGCTGGAGGGACTATGTCTCTCGGCTGACCTGGGAACGCCTTGGAATTCCCCCGGATGACCTGGAGGAAGTGGCTAGGGAGAAGGAAGTCTGGGCATCCCTGCTTAGACTGCTGCCCCCACGACCCGGCTACGGATAAGCGGGAGACAATGAATGAATGAATATTATATTATATTATATTATATTATATTATATTATATTATATTATATTATATTATATTACATTACATTACATTATATTACATTATATTACATTATATTATATTATATTATATTATATTATATTATATTATATTATATTAATTATATTATATTATATTATATTATATTATATTATATTATATTATATTAATTATATTATATTATATTATATTATATTATATTGTGATTTCTTTTCTTCAGCATTTTATCCCGGATCCTTTGGGCTCAGTGCAGCAGTGTCCTCCGTGTCCACTTCCTGTCCAGGTCTCGTCAGTAAAGTGAACATTAAAGGCTTCACACACAGCAAATTCGCGGTTTATAGGAAGAAGACAGGAATCTCAGACTCGTTCCAGAGAAGAGTCGCTGAAGCGATGAAACAAAGCCCAAAATATCAGCTGTTAAATTATAACTGCATTCACTTTGCCCTGGAGCTCTACTACGGAGATTTAGAGGCAAGAAACTCAACTCATGTGATTTACTGCATCCACACACTGACCGATTAATATACTATAGACTCATATCAAATATCATTCTAATATTCTCTAGATTAATAATATATTAATAAATATTATATTTCTTTCACAGGTCAAAGACAGAAACGTGGAAGATCTAATGAAACTGTTATTTGACGATTTTGAAGGAATTCAGGTCTGATTATCTGACTCCACACATACACACACACACACACACACACACACACACACCAGAGGTAACGAAGTACCTTTACTTGAGTACTGTACTTAAGTACACTTTCTGAGTATCTGTACTTTACTTGAGTATTATTTTTTCTGGAACCCTGTGACTTTAACTTCACTCCATCTGAAAGATAAATATTGTACTTTTTACTCCACTACATTTCTGTCCAGGTCACTGAGTAGAAAGTATTTACGTTAATCAGAGGATGATTTTCTTTCACTCTTGTAGCGTCATGTGTCGTGAAGTTCAGTGGTTTTCATTTTTTGAACTCTGATCAATTGTTGACAAAATGGAAGATCATCAGCGCAGTGCAGCGTCCATGTCCATACTGAGACAGAATGTTCCAGTTTTTAGAAAAGAGTAAAGATTCTTTTCCTTTTAAAGGTTTGCTATGTTTCCCGAAAACAAACCACATCACAGTCTACAGAAACTCTCCAACCTGCGGAAGCATATTGAGGTATTTATACTTTTAATTTCTGGTAAAAGCTTGAAATGGATATTGCCTGTGCCATGAAGTATGTATGGGAAGGAAATTGTTTTTGTTTATATATTTGTTTGCCTAGTTGCCATAGCTTTGCATATACACCACCAACACATTGGTAATGATGTTAGTTAACACGTAAAACGTATGCCGCGTCCAAATTCTCATACTATCTGTACTAAATAGTATTCGAAAATAGAATTAGTATGCCCCAAATTGAACAATGCAAAAATTCCCGGATGGTCTACTACTTCCAGGAGAAATTGGAAGTGCAGAACGATGCACACTCTAACTGGTAATATTACCCACAATGCATTGCACGCAGGAATATATACATTTTATATATAATTATTTATATATATAAAATATGAATAGTAAATTATATTGGACAAATAAGAATGAATAAAATGTGAAATGCTTTGTTTATGATGAGTGTGTGTAGCTACATTTACTTTTTATACTTAACTACTTTAAAAACAAGAACTTCTGTACTTTTACTCATGTTTGACCAGGAGTATCTGTACTTTTACTCAAGTAAGGAAGTTGTGTACTTTGTCAGCCACACACACACACACCTCTGATTCAACTGTAGCATGTTAGCATCTAAGCTGAATGCTCTTAAAGCCTAAAACGTGTTGAAATGTGTGTGTGTGAAGAGGAGCAGCATCTCATCACGGAATAAAGTTGTTGTCGTGTTTTAGGGAAGATGGTGAGATGTTGCTGATGTTGGACACACAGATGTTGCTTGCTGGACACACAGAGGAGTGGACAGTCTGCTGATGGATGATTTTTGTGTTATGATGTAATTATTAGAGATGAACTGAGTTGTGAATAAATAAATCCAGCTAAAACACAGACTTTTATTGCATTGTTCCAGAAAGGTCAGTAATGAAAGTTAAAACATTTTATTCTGATTTATTTATTATAATCATTATTGTTTCTGCAGTTATTTAACTCATCATTTATTATTGATTTAGAGAATAAAACTTCTTGTAAAAATAAAAAATGTATGCAGATAAACACCAGAACAAATCACAATAATACAGACGAGTGTGTTATACAGATTTAAGTCATAATAAAGGCGGCTCAGATTCCTTTAAATCTCAAAATATTAAATTATTACCTGGGAGTGTGTTTTTATACCTCACTGCTATAGAAACAAGTTATTCTGGACTTTAACTGAAATATTTTCAGATTAAAATGAGTGAAGATTAAAAACAAAACAGTTTTAAAGTTAGAAAATGTCTTTTAATGAAAAATACACGTGAACTTCACAAATAACAGGTTTCTAACAATTCCACACAAAAACCCTGTAAATATTTCCCTGAAGGTAAAAGCACAAAAAACAAACAATAATAAACACAATCAATAAACAAACAATAACCACAAATGTGACCTGATTCCAGATAATTTCATAATGTTCAGGATTAATATCTGATAAAAGATCAGTGGAATCCAAAACACACACACACACACAAACACAAACACCTGAGTTAGAGTGAAATCAAGTCTATTTTCCTGATGAACACCACACACACACACACACACACACACAATGCTAAACTGGAGGCTATGTGGTTAGCTACATTAGCATGTAGGTCTCAGCTGATGGACTTCAGTCAGTAAAACTGTGAACATGTGAAGGTTTTGTTATTGCCGTACATCAGGTTACCGCACGGTGAATTCTTTTATTATATCCCAGCTTTTTGGAAGATGGGGTCAGAGTGCAGGGTCAGTCATAGTACAGCACCCCCTGGAGTACAGAGGGTTAAGGGCCTCACTCAGGGGCCAAGCAGGGGCAGCTTGGTGGTGCTGGGGATTGAACCCTGATCTTCTGATCAACAACCAAGAGCCTTAACCTCATCACATTCAGTCATACACCAAGACCTCCAAGTGCTTCTGTCTGGCTGTGTCCCAAACCACACACTAGTGCACTAAAATGTGTATTATTATTATTATTATTATTATTATTATTATATGTAATAATAATAATAATAATAATAATAATAATGCACACTTTAGTGCACTAGTAATAATATAATAATACATAATAATAATAATTATTATTATTATTATTATTATTATTATTATTATTATATCCTGCTCTCTGATTGGTGGATCAGGTGTTGATTAATTCTCTCTAACAGCAGCTCTGACAGTAGTGCAGCTTTATATTAATGTACTCACTCTGATACCTTATTGTTTCCATAGCAACAGGGACATGTACAGCATACACACTCCACACACACGGACTAGACAAATGTATGTAATGGTTGACTTTATGAAAAATTAAATTAAAAAACCTTTGTAAAAACCTTTAAAACCCCTGAAAAAATTCTATATAAAATCTAAAGCACCGTAAATAACGTCAGGTTTTCCTGTAAAATGAAATATTAAATATTAAAAAACTGGCTAAAGTTCCACGCGGTCCTCATGTCCTGTAACAAGCCTGAAATCTCAAATGACATTAATGTGAAGGTTTTGTTCTTCCAGTCTTTAATTTCTCAGCGTTTGACCTAAGGATCTGCGTGAACACTCGGTTCCTGACTGAGGGTCAGACACCGCGAGGTTTCCGTCTCGGCTCCAGTGCTCCATCAGCGAGGAGCCGGAGACAGGAAGATGTTGAAGAAGACGGCAAAGAGCAGGAAGACGATGTAGCCCACGATGCAGAACCAGAAGCGAGGATCTCGCAGGAGTTTCTGGTTGTAGTTACTGAAGAACACGTAGCCGATGGTCATTCCTGCAATTCCTCCACCGATATGAGCCACAAACGACACCTGAGACAAACACAAAGACAACACCTGAGACACCCGAGACAAACACAGAGACAGCATCTGAGACACCTGAGACAAACACAGAGATAGCATCTGAGACACCTGAGACAAACAGAGACAGCATCTGAGACACCTGAGACAAACACAGAGACAGTATCTGAGACACCTGAGACAAACACAGAGACAGCATCTGAGACACCTGAGACAAACACAGAGACAGTATCTGAGACACCTGAGACAAACACAGAGACAGCATCTGAGACACCTGAGACAAACACAGAGACAGTATCTGAGACACCTGAGACAAACACAGACAGTATCTGAGACACCTGAGACAAACACAGAGACAGTATCTGAGACACCTGAGACAAACACAGACAGTATCTGAGACACCTGAGACAAACACAGAGACAGCATCTGAGACACCTGAGACAAACACAGACAGTATCTGAGACACCTGAGACAAACACAGAGACAGCATCTGAGACACCTGAGACAAACACAGAGACAGCATCTGAGACAAACACAGAGATGAACCCAGAGACAGAGAGAAGACACTTGAGACAAACACCGAGATGAAACCTGAGACAAACAGAGAGAAGCACGCACACACACACGCACACACGCACACACACACGCACACTCACACGCACGCACACACACGCGCACACACACGCACACGCACGCACGCACACTCACACGCACACACACGCGCACACACACACGCACACACACACGCACACACGCACACACACACGCACGCGCACACGCACGCACACACACGCGCACACACACACACACACACACACACACACACACGCACACACACTCGCACGCACGCACACACACTCGGATCAAATTATTCAGCTTGGTTTTCGATGCTTTAGATTTTATTTCTGTTGATTATTTTTCTAGAAATAAAAGCTTTAAAGGAGAAAAATTATTCATCAATAGAAGGAGATGATTTCGAGCTTATAATGATTTAAAAATCAACAAAGAATTTTAATATTTGTAAATTTCTTTTATTGTAATTTTAGAATAGAAAATATATAATAACTCATACAAACAAAAAACAAAAACAAAGTAAGAATTTCATTGTACTAACACATGACAATAAAACTCCTGGAACTTGAATAAATATGACTAGATTTCAGATATTTTCACTTTTACAGTGTAGACATTTATGCAATGATGTCACAGACTCATTTACATATTTATTTAAATATGATTAGAATATTCAAACAAATTAAAAATCCCACCAGAGAGAATCTCTTACCCTCAGTCCTGCTGCGTCACTCAGGAAACGTCTGTAAAGAGCGAAGCCCACGTCTGTGCCCACTACACAATACAACACACACACAACACATACACACATACACATACGCGCATACACACACGCGTATACACACACACACACAGAACACAAACACACACAACACACACACAAACACGCGCGCATACACACACACAGAACACACACATGCGCGCATACACACACACAACACATACATACACACACATACACACACACACACAGAACACACACACACACACAACACATACACACACGCGCGCGCGCGCATACACACACAGAACACACACACACACAAAACATACATACACACACACACACACACACACACACACACAACACACACACACACAGAACACACACACACGCACAACACATACACACACAACACACACACACACACAGACAGAACACACACACACACACACACACAACACACACACGCATGCATACACACACACACAGAACACACACAACACACACACAAATGCACATACACACACAGACACACCACAGCGCACACACACCACAGCGCACACACACACACCACAGCGCACACACACCACAGCGCACACACACCACACACACACACCACAGCGCACACACACCACAGCGCACACACACCACAGCGCAGCGCACACACACCACACACACACACACAAAACAAAGTTTAGAAACACTGAGCATTCAACATACTGTTGTATTCATTTGCTAAATAGTTGTGTAATTAAAACACAGTAACAAACACACACTAACACACACACTGTAACATACACACACACTAACAAACATGCACATTAACAAACACACACACACTAACAAACATGCACATTAACAAACACACACACACACACACACACTAAAACACACACACACACACTAACAAACATGCACATTAACAAACACACACACACACTAAAACACACACACACTAACAAACATGCACATTAACAAACACACACACACACTAAAACACACACACACTAACAAACATGCACATTAACAAACACACACACACACACACTAAAACACACACACACACACTAACAAACATGCACATTAACAAACACACACACTAACAAACACACACACAGTAACAAACACACACTAACAAACACACAGTAACAAGCACACACACTGTGACAAACACACACACGTTAACACACACACTAACCAACACACACAGTAACAAACACACACAGTAACAAACACACACAGTAACAAACACACACAGTAACAAACACACACACACACACACACTAACAAACACACACACTAAAACACACACTAACAAAAACACACTAACAAACACACACATAGTAACAAACACACACACTAACAAACACACACACAAACACACACTAACAAAAACACACTAACACACACACACACATAGTAACAAACACACACACACAGTAACAAACACACACACACACTAAAAAACACACATACACACACACACAAACAAACACACACACACTAACAAACACACAAACAGTAACAAATGCACACACACTAACACACTATGTTACACACACAGTAACAAACACACACAGTAACAAACACACAGTAACAAACACACACACAAACTAACAAGCACACTCACTAACACACACACACTACAACAAATGCACACACACTAACACAGACACACTTACATACACACACACACTAACACACACACACACTAACAAATACACACACTAACAAACACACACAGTAACAAACACACACACTGTAACACACACACACACTAAGAAACACACAGTAACAAACACACACACTAACATACACACACACTAACATACACACAGTAACAAACACACACGGTAACAAACACACACACTAACAAACACACACAGTAACAAACACACACAGTAACAAACACACACAGTAACAAACACACACAATAACACAGTATGTTACACACACACACTAACAAACACACACTAACAAACACACACACTAACAAACACACACACTAACAAACACACACACTAAAACACACACTAACAAAAACACACTAACATACACACACACATAGTAACAAACACACACACACAGTACCAAACACACACACACACTAACAAAAACACACACACACTAACAAAAACACACACACAGTAACAAACACACACACACACTACAACAAACACACAAACAGTAACAAATGCACACACACTAACACACACACACTAACATACACACACAGTAACAAACACACACACAGTAACATACACAAACACTAACATACACACACAGTAACAAACACACACAGTAAAATACACACTAACAAACACACACACTAACAAACACACACACACACTAACAAACACACACACACACTAACAAAAACACACACACACTAACAAAAACACACACACACTACAACAAACACACAAACAGTAACAAATGCACACACACTAACACACACACACACTAACATACACACACAGTAACAAACACACACAGTAACAAACACACACAGTAACAAACACACACACAGTAACATACACACACACTAACATACACACACAGTAACAAACACACACAGTAAAACACACAATAACAAACACACACAGTAACAACACACACTAACAAACACACACAGTAACAACACACACAGTAACAAACACACACACAAACACACACACTAACAAACACACACAGTAACAAACACACACACTAACAAACACACACTAACATAAACACACACTAACATACACACACACAGTAACATACACACACAGTAACATACACACACAGTAACAAACACACACACACACTAAGAAACACACACAGTAACAAACACACACAGTAACAAACACACACAGTAACAAACACACACACTAACAAACACACACAGTAACAAACACACACACTAACATACACACACACTAAGAAACAAACAGTAACAAACACACACAGTAACAAACACACACACTAACAAACACACACAGTAACAAACACACACACTAACATACACACACACTAAGAAACAAAGACAGTAACAAACACACACTGTAACAAACACACACTGTAACAAACACACACACTGTAACAAACACACACACTAACAAACACACAAACAGTAACAAACACACAAACAGTAACAAACGCACACACACTAACACACTAACACAGTATGTTACACACACAGTAACTAACACACACAGTAACTAACACACACAGTAACTAACACACACAGTAACAAACACACACTAAAAAACACACACAGTAACATACACACACAGTAACATACACACACAGTAACATACACACACTAAAAAACACACTAACATACACACAGTAACATACACACACTAACAAACACACACAATAACAAACACAAACATACACACACAGTAACATGCACACACTAACAAACACACTAACAAACACACTAACAAACACACTAACAAACACACTAACAAACACACTAACAAACACACACCCTGTAACATACACCCACTAACATTCACACACACACTAACAAGCACATACACTAAAAAACACACTGTAACACAAACTAACAAACACACACAGTAACTAACACACACAGTAACAAACACACACAGTAACAAACACACTAACACACACACAGTAACAAACACACACAGTAACAAACACACACAGTAACAAACACACACTAACACACACACACACTAACAAATACACACAAACAAACACACACACTAACAAACACACACACGAACAAACACACACACGAACAAACACACACACGAACAAACACACACAGTAACAAACACACAGTAACATATACACACACTAACACACACACTAAGAAACACTAACATACACACACAGTAACATACACACACACTAACAAACACACACAGTAACAAACACACACAGTAACAAACACACACAGTAACAAACACACACTAACACACACACACACTAACAAATACACACAAACAAACACACACTAACAAACACACACACTAACAAAAACACACAGTAACAAACACACACAGTAACAAACACACACAGTAACGAACACACACAGTAACAAACACACACAAACACACTAACACAGTATGTTACACACACAGTAACAAACACACACACACACAGTAACAAGCACACACACTAACACACACACAGTAACAAACACACACACGAACAAACACACTCTAACACACACACACACTAACAAATACACACACTAACAAAAACACACAGTAACATACACACACACTAACAAACACAGTAACAAACACACACAGTAACAAACACACACACTAAAAAACACACTGTAACACTAACACACACAGTAACTAACACACACAGTAACAAACACACACAGTAACAAACACACACAGTAACAAATACACACACTAACAAACACACACACTAACAAACACACTGTAACATACACACACACTAACAAACACACACACTAACAAACACACACACTAACAAACACACAAACAGTAACAAACGCACACACACTAACACACTAACACAGTATGTTACACACACAGTAACAAACACACACAGTAACAAACACACACACTACAACAAATGCACACACACTAACACACACACACTAACACACACACACACTAACAAACACACACACTAACAAACACACACACTAACAAAGACACACACTAACAAACACAGTAACAAACACACACAGTAACAAACACACACAGTAACAAACACACTGTAACATACACACACACACTAACAAACACACACACTAACATTCACACACTAACATTCACACACTAACATTCACACACTAACATTCACACACACTAACATTCACACACACTAACATTCACACACTAACATTCACACACTAACAAGCACATACAATAAAAAACACACTGTAACACACACTAACAAACACACACAGTAACATACACACACACTAACAAACACACACAGTAACAAACACACAGTAACAAACACACACAGTAACAAACACACACAGTAACAAACACACACAGTAACAAACACACACAGTAACAAACAAACACACACAGTAACAAACACACACAGTAACAAACACACAGTAACATACACACACTAACAAACACACACACTAAGAAACACAAACATACACACAGTAACATACACACACACTAACAAACACACTAACAAACACACTAACAAACACACACACTGTAACATACACCCACTAACATTCACACACACACTGACAAGCACATACACTAAAAAACACACTGTAACACTGTAACACACACAGTAACAAACACACACACTAACACACACTAACACACACACTAACACACACACTAAGAAGCACATACACTAAAAACACACTGTAACACACACTAACAAACACACACACTAACAAACACACACACTAACAAACACACACGGTAACTAACACACACGGTAACAAACACACACGGTAACAAACACACACGGTAACAAACACACACACTAACAAACACACACTAACAAACACACACTAACAAACACACTAACAAACACACACCCTGTAACATACACCCACTAACATTCACACACACACTAACAAGCACATACACTAAAAAACACACTGTAACACACACTAACAAACACACACACTAACAAACACACACACTAACAAGCACATACACTAAAAAACACACTGTAACACACACAGTAACAAACACACACACTAACAAACACACACTAACAAACACACACCCTGTAACATACACCCACTAACATTCACACACACACTAACAAGCACATACACTAAAAAACACACTGTAACACACACTAACAAACACACACACTAACAAGCACATACACTAAAAAACACACTGTAACACACACAGTAACAAACACACACACTAACAAACACACACCCTGTAACATACACCCACTAACATTCACACACACACTAACAAGCACATACACTAAAAAACACACTGTAACACACACAGTAACAAACACACACACTAACAAACACACACACTAACACACACTAACACACACACTAACACACACACTAACACACACACTAAGAAGCACATACACTAAAAACACACTGTAACACACACTAACAAACACACACACTAACAAACACACACACTAACAAACACACACACTAACAAGCACATACACTAAAAAACACACTGTAACACACACAGTAACAAACACACACACTAACAAACACACACACTAACACACACTAACACACACTAACACACACACTAAGAAGCACATACACTAAAAACACACTGTAACACACACTAACAAACACACACAGTAACAAACACACACAGTAACAAACACACACAGTAACAGACACACACAGTAACAGACACACACAGTAACAGACACACTGTAACACTGTAACACACACAGTAACAAACACACACAGTAACAAACACACACAGTAACAAACACACACTGTAACATACACACACTGTAACATACACACACTGTAACATACACACACACACTAATAAACACACAATGTAACATACACACACACTAACAAACGGACACTAACAAACACACACTGTAACATACACACACACACTAACAAACACACACATTAACAAACACACACTAACAAACACACACACACAGAGTAACAAACACACACACACACACAGTAACACACACACAGTAACAAATACACACAGTAACACACACACACACAGAGTAACAAACACACACAGTAACAAACACACACACTACAACAAATGCACACACACTAACACACACACACTAACAAACACACACACTAACAAACACAGTAACAAATACACACAGTAACAAACACACACACTGTAACAAACACACACACAGTAACAAACACACACAGAGTAACAAACACACACAGAGTAACAAACACACACACTAACAAACACACTAACATACACACACACACTAACATTCACACACACTAACATTCACACACTAACAAGCACATACACTAAAAAACACACTGTAACACTGTAACACACACTAACAAACACACACAGTAACATACACACACACTAACAAACACACACAGTAACAAACACACACAGTAACAAACACACACAGTAACATACACACACACTAACAAACACACACAGTAACATACACACACAGTAACAAACACACACAGTAACAAACACACACAGTAACAAACACACACAGTAACAAACACACAGTAACATACACACACACTAACAAACACACACACTAAGAAACACACTAACAAACACACACCCTGTAACATACACCCACTAACATTCACACACACACTAACAAGCACATACACTAAAAAACACACTGTAACACACACTAACAAACACACACACTAACAAACACACACACTAACAAGCACATACACTAAAAAACACACTGTAACACACACAGTAACAAACACACACACTAACAAACACACACACTAACACACACTAACACACACACTAAGAAGCACATACACTAAAAACACACTGTAACACACACTAACATACACACACACTAACAAACACACACAGTAACATACACACACACTAACAAACACACACAGTAACAAACACACACACTAACAAACACACACAGTAACAGACACACACAGTAACAGACACACACAGTAACAGACACACACAGTAACAGACACACACAGTAACAAACACACACAGTAACAAACACACACAGTAAGAAACACACACAGTAACAGACACACTGTAACACTAACACACAGTAACAAACACACACAGTAACAAACACACACTGTAACAAACACACACTGTAACAAACACACACAGTAACAAACACACACAGTAACAAACACACACAGTAACAAACACACACAGTAACACACACTGTAACATACACACACTAACATACACACACACACTAATAAACACACAATGTAACACACACACACTAACAAACGGACACTAACAAACACACACTGTAACATACACACACACACTAACAAACACACACATTAACAAACACACACTAAAACACACACTAAAACACACACACTAAAACACACACATTAACAAACACACACTAACAAACACACACACACAGAGTAACAAACACACACACACACACAGTAACACACACACAGTAACAAATACACACAGTAACACACACACACACACAGAGTAACAAACACACACAGTAACAAACACACACACTACAACAAATGCACACACACTAACACACACACACTAACACACACACACTAACAAACACAGTAACAAATACACACAGTAACAAATACACACAGTAACAAACACACACACTGTAACAAACACACACACAGTAACAAACACACACACTAACAAACACACACACTAACAAACACACACACTAACAAACACACTGTAACATACACACACACACTAACATTCACACACTAAAAAACACACTGTAACACTGTAACACACACTAACAAACACACACAGTAACAAACACACACAGTAACAAACACACACAGTAACAAACACACACAGTAACAAACACACACACAAACACACACACTACCAAACACACTCACTAACAAACACACACACTAACAAACACACACACTAACACACACACTAACAAACACACACACTAACAAACACACTAACAGGCACACTGTAACATACACACACACTAAGAAACACACACAGTAACAAACACACACACTAACAAACACACACTAACATAAACACACACTAACATACACACACACAGTAACATACACACACACTAACAAACACACACACTAACAAACACACACAGTAACATACACACACACTAACATACACACACACTAACAAACACACACACTAACAAACACACAGACTAACAAACACACACACTAACACACACTAACACACACACTAACACACACACTAAGAAGCACATACACTAAAAACACACTGTAACACACACTAACAAACACACACAGTAACAAACACATACGGTAACTAACACACACAGTAACAAACACACACAGTAACAAACACACACAGTAAGAAACACACACAGTAACAGACACACACAGTAACAGACACACACAGTAACAGACACACACAGTAACAGACACACTGTAACACTGTAACACACACAGTAACAAACACACACACTAACAAACACACTGTAACACTAACACACAGTAACAAACACACACAGTAACAAACACACACAGTAACAAACACACACAGTAACAAACACACACAGTAACAAACAAACACTGTAACAAACACACACAGTAACAAACACACACAGTAACAAACACACACAGTAACACACACTGTAACATACACACACTGTAACATACACACACACACTAACAAACGGACACTAACAAACACACACTGTAACATACACACACACACTAACAAACACACACATTAACAAACACACACTAAAACACACACTAAAACACACACACTAAAACACACACTGTAACAAACACACACTGTAACAAACACACACATTAACAAACACACACTAACAAACACACACACACAGAGTAACAAACACACACACACACACAGTAACACACACACACAGTAACAAATACACACAGTAACACACACACACACAGAGTAACAAACACACACAGTAACAAACACACACACTACAACAAATGCACACACACTAACACACACACACTAACAAACACACACACTAACAAACACAGTAACAAATACACACAGTAACAAACACACACACTGTAACAAACACACACACTAACATTCACACACTAACAAGCACATACACTAAAAAACACACTGTAACACTGTAACACACACTAACAAACACACACAGTAACATACACACACAGTAACAAACACACACAGTAACATACACACACACTAACAAACACACACACTAACAAACACACACACTAACAAACACACACAGTAACATACACACACACTAACAAACACACACAGTAACATACACACACACTAACAAACACACACAGTAACAAACACACACAGTAACATACACACACAGTAACATACACACACACTAACAAACACACACAGTAACATACACACACACTAACAAACACACACACTAACAAACACACACAGTAACATACACACACAGTAACAAACACACACAGTAACAAACACACACAGTAACAAACACACAGTAACATACACACACACTAACACACACACTAAGAAACACTAACATACACACACAGTAACATACACACACACTAACAAACACACACAGTAACATACACACACACTAACAAACACACAGTAACAAACACACACAGTAACAAACACACACAGTAACATACACACACACTAACAAACACACACAGTAACATACACACACACTAACAAACACACACACTAACAAACACACACAGTAACAAACACACACAGTAACAAACACACACAGTAACAAACACACAGTAACATACACACACACTAACAAACACACACAGTAAGAAACACTAACATACACACACACTAACAAACACACACTAACAAACACACACAGTAACATACACACACACTAACAAACACACACAGTAACATACACACACAGTAACAAACACACACAGTAACAAACACACACAGTAACAAACACACACAGTAACAAACACACACAGTAACAAACACACAGTAACATACACACACAGTAACAAACACACACAGTAACAAACACACAGTAACATACACACACACTAACAAACACACACACTAAGAAACACTAACATACACACACAGTAACATACACACACAGTAACAAACACACACAGTAACAAACACACACAGTAACAAACACACACAGTAACAAACACACACAGTAACATACACACACTAACAAACACACACAGTAACACACACACACTAACAAACACACACACTAACAAACACACACACTAACAAACACACACACTAACAAACACACACAATAACAAACACACAGTAACATACACACACACTAACAAACACACACACTAAGAAACACTAACATACACACACAGTAACATACACACACAGTAACAAACACACACTAACAAACACACTAACAAACACACACCCTGTAACATACACCCACTAACATTCACACACACACTAACAAGCACATACACTAAAAAACACACTGTAACACACACTAACAAACACACACAGTAACAAACACACACAGTAACAAACACACACAGTAACAAACACACACAGTAACATACACACACACTAACAAACACACACTAACAAACACACACAGTAACATACACACACACTAACAAACACACACAGTAACAAACACACACAGTAACAAACACACACAGTAACAAACACACACACTAACAAACACACACACTAACAAACACACACACTAACAAACACACACACTAAGAAACACTAACATACACACACAGTAACATACACACACAGTAACAAACACACTAACAAACACACTAACAAACACACACCCTGTAACATACACCCACTAACATTCACACACACACTAACAAGCACATACACTAAAAAACACACTAACACACACTAACAAACACACACACTAACAAACACACACACTAACACACACACGGTAACTAACACACACAGTAACAAACACACACAGTAACAAACACACACAGTAACAAACACACACAGTAACAAACACACACACAGTAACAAACACACACTAACAAACACACACACTAACACAGTATGTTACACACACACTAACACACACTAAGAAGCACATACACTAAAAACACACTGTAACACACACTAACAAACACACAGTAACAAACACACACGGTAACTAACACACACAGTAACAAACACACACAGTAACAAACACACACGGTAACAAACACACGGTAACAAACACACACGGTAACAAACACACACGGTAACAAACACACACGGTAACAAACACACACGGTAACTAACACACACGGTAACAAACACACACGGTAACAAACACACACGGTAACAAACACACACGGTAACAAACACACAGTAACAAACACACACGGTAACTAACACACACGGTAACAAACACACACGGTAACAAACACACACGGTAACAAACACACACGGTAACAAACACACAAGGTAACAAACTCACACGGTAACAAACACACACGGTAACAAACACACACGGTAACAAACACACACGGTAACAAACACACAGTAACAAACACACACGGTAACTAACACACACAGTAACAAACACACACGGTAACAAACACACAGTAACAAACACACACGGTAACAAACACACACGGTAACAAACACACACGGTAACAAACACACACGGTAACTAACACACACGGTAACAAACACACACGGTAACAAACACACACGGTAACAAACACACAGTAACAAACACACACGGTAACTAACACACACAGTAACAAACACACACGGTAACAAACACACACGGTAACAAACACACACGGTAACAAACACACACGGTAACAAACACACACAGTAACAAACACACACAGTAACAAACACACACGGTAACAAACACACAGTAACAAACACACTGTAAAACTCACAGTAACAAACACACACACTAACAAACATACACACTAACAAACACACACACTAAAACACACACTGTAACAAACACACACTGTAACAAACACACACATTAACAAACACACACATTAACAAACACACACACTAACAAACACACAAACAGTAACAAACGCACACACACTAACACACTAACACAGTATGTTACACACACAGTAACAAACACACACAGTAACAAACACACACACTACAACAAATGCACACACACTAACACACACACACTAACACACACACACACTAACAAACACACACACTAACAAACACACACACTAACAAAGACACACACTAACAAAGACACACACTAACAAACACAGTAACAAACACACACAGTAACAAACACACACAGTAACAAACACACACAGTAACAAACACACTGTAACATACACACACACACACTAACAAACACACACACTAACATTCACACACTAACATTCACACACACTAACATTCACACACACTAACATTCACACACTAACATTCACACACTAACAAGCACATACACTAAAACACACACTGTAACACTGTAACACACACTAACAAACACACACAGTAACATACACACACACTAACAAACACACACAGTAACAAACACACAGTAACAAACACACACAGTAACAAACACACACACTAACATACACACACACTAAGAAACAAACACAGTAACAAACACACACAGTAACAAACACACACACTGTAACAAACACACACACAGTAAAACACACACACTAACAAACACACACACTAACAAACACACAAACAGTAACAAACGCACACACACTAACACAGTATGTTACACACACAGTAACAAACACACACAGTAACAAACACACACTAACACAGTATGTTACACACAGTAACAAACACACACAGTAACATACACACACACTAACAAACACACACAGTAACAAACACACAGAGTAACTAACACACACAGTAACTAACACACACAGTAACTAACACACACACTAACAAACACACACACTAACAAACACACACAGTAACTAACACACACAGTAACTAACACACACAGTAACTAACACACACAGTAACTAACACACACACTAAAAAACACACAGTAACATACACACACAGTAACATACACACACAGTAACATACACACACAGTAACACACACACAGTAACACACACACAGTAACACACACACAGTAACACACACACAGTAACACACACACACACTAACAAACACACACACTAAAAAACACACTAACATACACACAGTAACATACACACACAATAACAAACACAAACATACACACACACTAACAAACACACTAACAAACACACTAACAAACACACACCCTGTAACATACACCCACTAACATTCACACACACACTAACAAGCACATACACTAAAAAACACACTGTAACACAAACTAACAAACACACACAGTAACAAACACACACAGTAACTAACACACACAGTAACAAACACACACAGTAACAAACACACACAGTAACAAACACACACAGTAACAAACACACTAACACTAACACACACAGTAACAAACACACACAGTAACAAATACACACACTAACAAACACACACACTAACAAACACACACAGTAACAAGCACACACTAACACACACACACACAGTAACAAGCACACACACTAACACACACACACACAGTAACAAGCACACACACTAACACACACACACAGTAACAAACACACACAGTAACATACACACACAGTAACTAACACACACAGTAACAAACACACACGGTAACAAACACACAAGGTAACAAACACACACAGTAACAAACACACACAGTAACAAACACACACAGTAACAAACACACACAGTAACAAACACACACAGTAACATACACACACACTAACAAACACACACACTAAGAAACACTAACATACACACACAGTAACATACACACACACTAACAAACACACACAGTAACATACACACACACTAACAAACACACAGTAACAAACACACACAGTAACAAACACACACAGTAACAAACACACACAGTAACAAACACACAGTAACATACACACACACTAACAAACACACACACTAAGAAACACTAACATACACACACAGTAACAAACACACACAGTAACAAACACACACAGTAACATACACACACACTAACAAACACACACTAACAAACACACACAGTAACATACACACACACTAACAAACACACACACTAACAAACACACACACTAACAAACACACACACTAACAAACACACAGTAACATACACACACACTAACAAACACACACACTAAGAAACACTAACATACACACACAGTAACATACACACACAGTAACAAACACACACTAACAAACACACTAACAAACACACACCCTGTAACATACACCCACTAACATTCACACACACACTAACAAGCACATACACTAAAAAACACACTGTAACACACACTAACAAACACACACAGTAACAAACACACACACTAACAAACACACACACTAACATACACACACACTAACATACACACACACTAACATACACACACACTAACAAACACACACTAACAAACACACACAGTAACATACACACACACTAACAAACACACACACTAACAAACACACACACTAACAAACACACACAGTAACATACACACACACTAACAAACACACACTAACAAACACACACAGTAACACACACACACTAACAAACACACACACTAACAAACACACACACTAACATACACACACACTAAAAAACACACACTAACAAACACACACAGTAACATACACACACACTAACAAACACACACACTAACAAACACACACAGTAACATACACACACACTAACAAACACACACTAACAAACACACACAGTAACATACACACACACTAACAAACACACACACTAACAAACACACACAGTAA
Organism: Hemibagrus wyckioides; assembly: GCF_019097595.1. Taxonomy (NCBI): domain Eukaryota; kingdom Metazoa; phylum Chordata; class Actinopteri; order Siluriformes; family Bagridae; genus Hemibagrus; species Hemibagrus wyckioides. The sequence continues at coordinate 137,382 of NC_080729.1, forward strand.
CAAACACACAGTAACATACACACACACTAACAAACACACACACTAAGAAACACTAACATACACACACAGTAACATACACACACAGTAACATACACACACAGTAACATACACACACAGTAACAAACACACACTAACAAACACACTAACAAACACACACCCTGTAACATACACCCACTAACATTCACACACACACTAACAAGCACATACACTAAAAAACACACTGTAACACACACTAACAAACACACACAGTAACAAACACACACGGTAACTAACACACACAGTAACAAACACACACAGTAACAAACACACGGTAACTAACACACACAGTAACAAACACACACAGTAACAAACACACGGTAACTAACACACGGTAACAAACACACACAGTAACAAACACACACAGTAACAAACACACACAGTAACAAACACACACAGTAACAAACACACACGGTAACAAACACACACGGTAACAAACACACACGGTAACAAACACACACGGTAACAAACACACACGGTAACAAACACACACGGTAACAAACACACAGTAACAAACACACACGGTAACAAACACACACAGTAACAAACACACAGTAACAAACACACACGGTAACTAACACACACAGTAACAAACACACACAGTAACAAACACACACAGTAACAAACACACACGGTAACAAACACACACGGTAACAAACACACACGGTAACAAACACACACGGTAACAAACACACACGGTAACTAACACACACAGTAACAAACACACACAGTAACAAACACACACGGTAACAAACACACACGGTAACAAACACACAGTAACTAACACACACAGTAACAAACACACACAGTAACAAACACACAGTAACAAACACACACGGTAACTAACACACACAGTAACAAACACACACAGTAACAAACACACTGTAACACTAACACACACAGTAACAAACACACACACTAACAAACATACACACTAACAAACACACACACTAAAACACACACTGTAACAAACACACACATTAACAAACACACACATTAACAAACACACACTAACAAACACACACTAACAAACACACACTAACAAACACACACTAACAAACACACACTAACAAACACACACACACAGAGTAACAAACACACACACACACACACAGTAACACACACACACAGTAACAAATACACACAGTAACACACACACACACACAGTGTAACAAACACACACAGTAACAAACACACACACTACAACAAATGCACACACACTAACACACACACACTAACACACACACACTAACAAACACACACACTAACAAACACAGTAACAAATACACACAGTAACAAACACACACTGTAACAAACACACACACACTAACAAACACACACACTAACAAACACACTAACATACACACACACACTAACATTCACACACACTAACATTCACACACTAACAAGCACATACACTAAAAAACACACTGTAACACTGTAACACACACTAACAAACACACACAGTAACATACACACACAGTAACATACACACACACTAACAAACACACACAGTAACATACACACACACTAACAAACACACACACTAACAAACACACACAGTAACATACACACACACTAACAAACACACACAGTAACATACACACACACTAACAAACACACAGTAACAAACACACACAGTAACAAACACACACAGTAACATACACACACACTAACAAACACACACAGTAACATACACACACACTAACAAACACACACTAACAAACACACACAGTAACATACACACACACTAACAAACACACACACTAACAAACACACACAGTAACAAACACACACAGTAACAAACACACACAGTAACAAACACACACAGTAACATACACACACACTAACAAACACACACACTAAGAAACACTAACATACACACACAGTAACATACACACACAGTAACAAACACACACTAACAAACACACTAACAAACACACACCCTGTAACATACACCCACTAACATTCACACACACACTAACAAGCACATACACTAAAAAACACACTGTAACACACACTAACAAACACACACACTAACAAACACACACGGTAACTAACACACACGGTAACTAACACACACGGTAACTAACACACACAGTAACAAACACACGGTAACAAACACACACAGTAACAAACACACAAGGTAACAAACACACACAGTAACAAACACACACAGTAACAAACACACACGGTAACTAACACACACGGTAACTAACACACACAGTAACAAACACACACGGTAACAAACACACACAGTATCTAACACACACAGTAACAACACACACAGTAACAACACACACTGTAACACACACACAGTAACAAACACACACAGTAACAAACACACACGGTAACAAACACACACGGTAACAAACACACAAGGTAACAAACACACACAGTAACAAACACACACGGTAACAAACACACACAGTAACAAACACACACGGTAACAAACACACACAGTAACAACACACACAGTAACAACACACACAGTAACAACACACACTGTAACACACACACTAACAAACACACACAGTAACAAACACACACAGTAACAAACACACACGGTAACAAACACACACAGTAACAAACACACACGGTAACAAACACACACGGTAACAAACACACACAGTATCTAACACACACAGTAACAACACACACAGTAACAACACACACTGTAACACACACACAGTAACAAACACACACAGTAACAAACACACACGGTAACAAACACACACGGTAACAAACACACAAGGTAACAAACACACACAGTAACAAACACACACGGTAACAAACACACACGGTAACAAACACACACAGTAACAACACACACAGTAACAACACACACAGTAACAACACACACTGTAACACACACACTAACAAACACACACAGTAACAAACACACACGGTAACAAACACACACGGTAACAAACACACACAGTAACAAACACACACGGTAACAAACACACACGGTAACAAACACACACAGTATCTAACACACACAGTAACAACACACACAGTAACAACACACACTGTAACACACACACAGTAACAAACACACACAGTAACAAACACACACGGTAACAAACACACACGGTAACAAACACACAAGGTAACAAACACACAAGGTAACAAACACACACAGTAACAAACACACACGGTAACAAACACACACGGTAACAAACACACACAGTAACAAACACACACGGTAACAAACACACACGGTAACAACACACACAGTAACAACACACACAGTAACAACACACACAGTAACAACACACACTGTAACACACACACTAACAAACACACACAGTAACAAACACACACAGTAACAAACACACACGGTAACAAACACACACGGTAACAAACACACACAGTAACTAACACACACAGTAACAACACACACAGTAACAACACACACAGTAACAACACACACAGTAACAACACACACAGTAACAACACACACTGTAACACACACACAGTAACAAACACACACAGTAACACACACACAGTAACAAACACACACAGTAACACACACACACACAGAGTAACAAACACACACACACACACACAGTAACACACACACACAGTAACACACACCGATGAGGATGATGACGGTGATGCGGAAAATTCCGAGCAGAGGAATCATCTCTCTAAAGTTCTGAAGAAGAGAAAAAACAGGAAGTAAACACAGGAGGGTCAGACTGTGAGGGTCAGACTGTGAGGGTCAGACTGTGAGGGTCAGACTGTGAGGGTCAGACTGTGAGGGTCTCCATCACAGACATTTAGACATTTTACACTTTAACACTTTAAACTGAAAGCTGAAAAAAGAAAAAAAATCATAAATAAGAGCAGTAACAAGCGCACCACCACAGCGTTCATGAAGTAACCTCCAATCAGGGCATAAACTCCTCCTGAAGCTCCGACCAGGGCGCTGTACGGGTCAAAGATAGAGCTCGCTAATGATCCTAGACACACACACACACTCACACACACACACACAAACACACACACACATTTCAGAGCCTGAAGATACAGAGTGCAGAACATCAACACTCACTGTTTGAAACTAAACCAACACTGAGCTGGTGTGTGTGTGTGTGTGTGTGTCTGTGTGTGAGTTCTCTCCCCCAGCACAGAGAGGTTCTACGCCAGTCTGACCTGCGAGAACGCCACCGAGGTACACCATCCCCACCTCAAACCCTTTATGGACCAGTTCTAACGGGATCCCGAGGAGCAGCTGGAGAATCAGGTTCCCGAGGATGTGTTGAACACTGGAGAGGAAAAGAAGAGCAAAAAAACATGAAATCACAGAAATACAACAAAAATAAACACTAATCAGGTAAACGAGAGGAAGGGGTGTGTTTACCCGGCATGGACGAACATGTAGGAGAGGAAACGCCACGCCTCCTCACGCTCATCAGGTTTATACGTTAATGGACTTCTCCAGATTCCTTCATCCAGAGTTATCCACTGCTTCTGAGGCTTCCACACCGCATAATAAATAAACACCGCCAGCTGTCACATGACACAGAGCAGGGTTATTAATGTTTATTACTGTTTATACCATTCACACACACACACACACACACTGATCTCTGACATTCATACAATATTAATCAGTTAAAAATCATTTAAGTCAGTTAAAATGATTTATTTTACTGACGAGAGAGAGATATAGGAGAGAGAGAGAGAGAGAGAGAGAGAGAGAGAGAATGACAGAGAGAGAGAGAGAGAGAGAGAGAGAAGCTTGATATTATAATGTTTATTTCCACAGTGAGGTTAGAGAGGTAACTCGGGGTTAAATCCACACTCAGAGCCACAAACTGCAGTGAGACACAACGCTGCTTCAGTCCTAAAGGAATAAACACTGTGTTGTTTCTCTGCACAGTCAACACTGTTACTGCTGTGTGTGTGTGTGTGTTTTAGTGAGTCTGAAAGCTGTGTGTGTTTTGTGTGTGTGTGTGTGTGTCTAAGTTCCTCATAGAGACACTAAACCCCACCCTAAACCCCTCCACCATAAACCCCACCCTAAACCCCTCCACCTTAAACTCCTTCACCCTAAACCACACCCAAAACCCCACCCTAAACCCCTCCACCCTAAACCACACCCAAAACCCCACCCTAAACCCCTTCATCCTAAACCACACCCAAAACCCCACCCTAAACCCCTTCACCCTAAACCACACCCAAAACCCCACCTTCATGCTTCCTACACACGTGTTGGAAAACACCAAACCGTACTGTACATTTACACACTACAGGACTGTGACACACAATACATAAACACAAACATATATGGGACATTCTGCTCCGTTTATACACAAAGTGGACTTGTGTACATCTGTGCTTTAAGATGGACAATAGCACTGCTCTCATCACCTCATTCCACTCCATGACCCCCGTACTGCTGCTGTCTGCACACTGCACATTATTTTATATTATGTATTTTATATTTTACATTTTATCCTTGTCTTTTCTGTCCTTATTCCTTTTCCTTTCCAAGGGTCAAAGCAAACAGTGGTGTAATCATTTCACTGTCTATCACACTGTACCATTATATATGTGACCAATAAAATTTAGATTTCAGTTTGACCTTAAACCCCTCCACACCACACCACACCACACCACACCCCTCCACACCACACCACACCCCTCCACACCACACCACACCACACCACACCCCTCCACACCACACCACACCCCTCCACACCACACCACACCACACCACACCCCTCCACACCACACCACACCACACCACACCCCTCCACACCACACCCCTCCACACCACACCCCTCCACACTACACCACAGGTGTGTGTATAAACTGTGTAAAGGTTTGTTTACCTCTCCGATGCTGATGAGGATGATGAAGATGGGCGGCGGGCAGCAGTTCGCTCTCTCCAGATAGGTCTCCCGCAGGTCCTCGGGCAGCATCCACCTGGACACTAACCTGTGGAACCTCTCACAGCATCCCGGGTCCTGGCTCTCCTCCTCCTCCTCCACACCCACACTGTCTCTCTCTACAGGAAATGCTTCACTCGCCTCCACGTCCTCACTCGCCATCTCACACCTGAACCTCCAACTGTCTGTCTGTGTGTGTGTGTGTGTGTGTGTGTGTGTGTGTGTGTGTGTGTGTAGGGAAAAGTTTGAACACAAACACACATCCTGTAAACACTCATACAGGAAATGACCAAAGTAACTGCACATTTATCTACACACACACACACACACACACACACACACACACAAATTATATAGCAAATCTTTCACAGAACATGTGCTCAAACACACACAGACACACACAGACACACACACACTTTATACAGCAAATTATTCAATGAACTACACTTTACTCTGTATTCTGTCCAGTGTACAGGAAACAGGAACATAAACACACGGGCGCGCGCACACAGAGTTTTTTTCAGATTATCCTAAAGAATAATAATTAAAGTTCAGTCTGCACATTTCCTCTCTCTGTTCAGTAAAAACTTTGAATCCTGAATAAAGAAAAACTTCCGACTCTAAACTTTAACCCGAAACTGAAACGTGAGAGAAATAAAAACTCCAAAAAATATAAATATTTAAATAATAATAAATATTTACTCACCGACTTTTCTCTCTTTTACTGTAAAAGTTGAGAGACTGTTCTGAGCCGCGATTCGGAGCCCGAGACTGGACACCGCGCTGTGGGTCAAATCTGTGTGTTCTAGTGAGGATCAGACCGCAGGAGTGTGTACAGAGCACACACATACACACACATACACACACATACACACGCACGCACACGCGCGCGCTCGCGAGCGAGGGAAATCTCCGGACTGTGTCTCGGTCCAGATCTCTCTGTAATCAGCTCTTCCTTCCGCTCTCTCTCCAGCTGCAGCTCTCCTCTGTTCCTTCACTTCATCACACTCTCACAGCAAAAAGACACAAGAAACTTCAGCCGCCATTTCCCGCAGGACCACACCTGAGTGACGTCACGAGGCGGAAGCCGTGCACAGGTAGGGCTACAGTGTGTTCAGGAATTTACCTGAGAAATTAATCAGTCTCTCATTCTGTCCAGCTCTCATGTAGAGGATGTGGGAGAATAATAATAAGAACACAAACTTTATCAAGGTTTGGAGATTAATCAGATCATATCAAAACTCCAGAAAGGGAAGTTTTCAGTGTGAACAGTGTGTGTGATTTCTCAGGAAACATCAACAATCTGCTGTAGCTCCTTTATTTATCAGCTTTAATGATGAAATAAATAAAAGACTGGATGGAGAAGAGAAGATACAGCAGCGTGTAAAGTCTTATACATCACTCAGCTTTATTACTGCTGCTACAGACAAGACCAGCTGCAGGAGAACCGGGCTGCAGGAGAACCGAGCTGCAGGAGAACCAGGCTGCAGGGGAACCGAGCTGCAGGTGAATAAAACCGCAGGGGAACTGGGTTGCAGGAGAACTGGGATTTCTATTCTATTCAATTTTATTTGTATAGTGTTTTTAACAATGAACATTGTCTTAAAACAGCTTTACAGAACATAGGAAACAGAAAACACACAAAAAGTCCTAGATGTTTAGACAAAATCATCCCTAGTGAGAAGCCTGAGGCGACTGTGGCAAGAAAAAACCTTAAGAGGAAACAGACTCAAAAGGGAACCCGTCCTCATTTAGGTGAGACCGGAGAGTGTGATTATAAATTATTCTAAACATTGAAGCGTGTGATTATACATGATTATAAACACAGGAGAGTGTGATACAGGTGGAAAGGAATTAGCGTAGTTGCTGTTCATGATATTAGCAGGACTAGATGATAATGTGCATTTGAGCAGATGTACTGGAGCACAAGGTTATGGGAGGAATTATGTGTATGCCAGGATAAAGAGATAAGTCTTTAATCTACATTTAAACTAGGAAGACTAGTCCAAAGTTTTGGAGCTAAATACGAAAACACTCTACCCCCTTTTGTGGACTTTGATATTCTGGGAACTACTAGAAGTCCAGAATTTTGTGATCTTAAAGAGCGTGGTGGATTGTAGCGTGTCAGAAGACTGGAGAGATAGGTGGGAGCTAAACCAATTAGAGCCTTGAACATGACTAGAGCTAATTTATAGTCAATTCTAAGTTTAACAGGTAGCCAGTGCAGGGATGATAATATTGGGGTTATATGATCATATTTTCTTGATCTGGTAAGAACTCTGGCGGCTGCATTCTGGACTAACTGTAGCTTGTTTATTGAAGATGCAGGACAAACACCTAGTAATGCATTACAGTAGTCCAGTCTGGAGGTCATGAATGCATGAACTAGTTTTTCTGCATCAGATACAGATAAAATGTTCCTAAGCTTGGCGATATTTCTAAGATGGAAGAAGTTTTTGTGATATTGGAAATATGATTTTTAAAGGATAAGTTGCTGTCTAATATTACACCCAGGTCTTTCACTGTTGAGCTAGTAGTAACAGTACATCCTTCTAGGTGCAAGCTGAATTGCGAGAGCTACTGGTTTTTGGGCCAATAAGTAATATCTCTGTCTTATCAGAATTTAATAATAGGAAATTATCAGTCATCCAATCTCTAATATCTTTAACACACTCAGTTAGTCTAGACAAATTAGATATTTCATCTGGTTTTGATGAGATATATAACTGGGTATCATCGGGATAACAATGGAAACTAATCCCATGCCTTCTAATGATGTTACCCAATGAGAGTATGTATACTGAGAAAAGCAGAGGTCCTAAAACTGACCCTTGTGGGACCCCGTATTTCACTGGCACTACACTGGACAGTTCTCCATTTAAATCTACAAAGTGGTATGGATCAGACAGGTAGGATCTAAACCATTTTAATGCCTGTCTCTGCATACCTGTGTGATTTTGTAAGCGATCTATGAGAATATCATGATCTATAGTGTGGAATGCAGCACTAAGATCAAGCAGGACTAAAATGGAGATGCAGCCTTGGTCCGAAGCTAAAATCAAGTCATTAGTGATTTTAACTAGTGCAGTTTCTGTGCTATGATGGGGCCTGAAACCTGACTGAAATTCTTCATGGATATTGTTTTCCTGTAGAAAGGAGCATAATTGGGCTGACACCTTTTCTAATATTTTAGATATAAACGGAAGGTTTGAAATCGGTCTGTAATTTGATATTTCATCAGGGTCTAGTTTTGGTTTCTTAAGAAGAGGCTTAATAACTGCTAACTTGAGAGATTTTGGGACATGACCTAGAAATAACGAAGAGTTAATAATATTAAGAAGAGGCTCTCCAGCTGCATGTATCACTCCTTTTAAGTATACTAGTTGGAATTGGATCTAACAAACACGTTGTTGGTTTAGCCGTGGTGATAAGTTTAACTAGCTCTTCCTGTCCTATACTGGTAAAGCATTGTAGCTTTAAATGTGGAGCTGTAGCCTGGTCTGGATCACCGGATGCTGTCAAAGGTTGAACATCCAATATTTTGTTCCTGATACTATCAATTTTTTCAGTGAAGAAATTCATAAAGTCCTCACTACTAAACTGTGCTGAAATACTCCAGAAATTTTCTCCAGAAATCTGATGTTTTGTTAGTCTAGCCACTGTACTGAATAAGAATCTGGGATTGTTCTGGTTTATTTTTATCAGATGGCTCAGATGCTCAGCTCTAGCAGCTTTTAGAGCCTGTCTATAGCTGGACAAACTGTCTTTATATGCAATTCTAAAAACTTCTAATTTAGTTTTTCTCCACTTTCGCTCGAGGTCATGGGTTGCTCTCTTGAGGGCGTGAGTATGACTATTGTACCATGGTGCAGGTGTTTTATCTCTGACCTCTGGGTCGTGGACTAGAAGATCTGGGGTTCAAGCCCCAGCACCGCCAAGTTGCCACTGTTGGGCCCTTGAGCAAGGCTCTTAACCCTCTCTGCTCTGGGGGCGCTGTATTATGGCTGACCCTCAGCTCTGACCCCAACCTCCAAGGAGGAAAAAATGATTTGATCCCCTGCTGATTTTGTACGTTTGCCCACTGACAAAGAAATGACCAGTCTGTAATTTTAATGGTAGGTTTATCTGAACAGTGAGAGACAGAATAACAAAAAAAAAATCCAGAAAAACACATTTCAGAAAAGTTCTACATTGATTTGCATTTTATTGAGTGAAATAAGTATTTGACCCCTTTGCAAAACATGACTTTGTACTTGTACTTGGTGCCAAACCCTTGTTGGCAATCACAGACGTCAGACATTTCTTGTAGTTGGCCACCAGGTTTGCACACATCTCACATCTCAAGGAATTTGGGCCCACTCCTCTTTGCAGATCCTCTCCAAGTCATTAAGGTTTTGTGGCTGACCCTTCAGCTCCCTCCACAGATTTTCTATAGGATTAAGGTCTGGACAGGACCTTAATGTGCTTCTTTTTGAACCACTCCTTTGTTGCCTTGGCCGTGTGTTTTGGGTCATTGTCAGGCTGGAATATCCATCCACGACCCATTTTCAATGCCCTGGCTGAGGGAAGGAGGTTCTCATTCATTTAACGGTACATGGCTCCGTCTATCGTCCCTTAGATGCGGTGCAGTTGTCCTGTCACCTGGGGATGGTCTTCTTGGGGTCATAGGCAGCATTCCTCCTCCTCCAAACACGGCGAGTTGAGTTGATGCCAAAGAGTTGGATTTTGGTCTCATTTGACCACAACACTTTCACCCAGTTCTCCTCTGAATCATTCAGATGTTCACTGGTAAACTTCAGATGGTCCTGTACATGTGCTTTCTTTAGCAGGGGGACCTTGTGGGCGCTACTGGATTTCAGTCTTTCACGGCGTAGTGTGTTACCAATTGTTTTCTTGGTGACTGTGGTCCCAGCTGCCTTGAGATCATTGACAAAATCTTCCAGTGTAATTCTGGGCTGATTCCTCGCCGTTCTCATGATCATTGAAACTCCATGAGGTGAGATCTTGCATGGAGCCCCAGACCGAGGAAGATCGACAGTCCTTTTGTGTTTCTTCCATTTGGGAATAATCGCACCAACTGTTGTCACCTTCTCACCAAGCTGCTTGGCGATGGTCTTGTAGCTCATTCCAGCCTTGTGTAGGTCTACAATCTTGTCCCTGACATCCATGGACAGCTCTTTGGTCTTGGCCATGATGGAGAGTTTGGAATCTGATTGATTGCTTCCTTCTGTGGACAGGTGTCTTTCATACAGTTAACCAGCTGAGATTAAGAGCACTCCCTGAGCGTGCTCCTACTGTAATCTCAGCTCCTTACCTGTATAAAAGACACCTGGGAGCCAGAAATCTTTCGGACTGATAGGGGTCAAATACTTATTTCATTCATTAAAATGCAAATTAATGTAGAACTTTTCTGAAATGCATTTTTCTGGATTTTTTTGTTGTTATTCTGTCTCTCACTGTTCAAATACACCTACCATTAAAATTACAGACTGGTCATTTCTTTGTCAGTGGGCAAACGTACAAAATCAGCAGGGGATCAAATCATTTTTTTCCCTCACTGTATGTGACAAACAAAGGCTTTTCCTTCTTTCTTCTTATTTAGGGGTCTAGTAAGAAGTTGAGACAGATCCGGCAGATTACTAGTTCTACCAAATTGATAACGTGGAGAGACGTGTCTAATATGTTCTACAGGTAGTGTGTACACTAGGAGGTGATGGTCTGTGATATCATCGCTTTGAGGTAGAATGGCTGCATCAGTGACCTCTGTCCCATGTGATATAACTAAATCTAGCATATGATTAAAACGATGAGTCGGTCTAGTGATGTTTTGTTTAACCCCAAAGGAATTTAGTGAAACCAGAGTCCTAAAGCATCATTAGCATGGTCTACATGAATGTTAAAGTCTCCTACAATCAACACTTTGTCAAAATGAATCAATAGGTCTATTATCTATTATCTTTTATCTATTATCTGAGATCATTTCATTAACAAGAAGTGTTTTAGTTCAAGGGATCTAATATTGAGAAGCCCAAACTTTAGAAATAGTTTTTGTTTGGTTATTTGGCCTTTTTCTGGTTTTATGGTGATTACTCAACTTTTAATGAATTTATTCTTTGATCTCACTATTCGGGGAACAGACACAGTTTCTATAAGATGAGTGGTGTGTGCACTTGTATTAGTCTGGTGAGTTGAATCACAGCTATTATAACCAAGATCTGAAGTATGACTTACCAGTTTCCTGGAAATGTACGAGATTTCTTACAAATTCTACATTGCTATTAAACAGTTTGACCACTAGATGGACACACACTAATTATATATATATATATATATATATATACACATATATATATACACACACACACACACAGAAATCACACAAACCCACCCTCACTCACAGACACAATATGTAACAAAGATATGAAGATTTAATTCTAACTATGTTTATTGAGCAGTCTCACACCCCGCTCCTCCTAACCCTGCCGTGTGAAGAACCGTGTCAGGACAGTGGTGTTTATCTCTGATTATTTAATACACAACTTAAAAATTGAAATATGTAAAATTAATAACACACTCTGCATCACAACACACCAGCTGAGAAATAAGGAGGGAGACGGACCTGGGTACGAGAAGACCACTGAACCTTTATTCTTTTCAAAAATCAAAAAAATAAAAGAGTAAGGAAAATAATATCCACATCCCTCAGGTTTGAAACAGGAAGTAGGAGAGTCGAGTGTGTGAGATGTGGCAGATCCCGAAACATTCACTTATTTTAAAAAGAGGGAAGAGAGCGAGTTTTCATCAGAACAGCGTTTATTCACAACTGCTCAGGAGCCGGGCTTCAGGAAGAGAAACGAAAAAGAAGGTTACGTGGAGAAAGAACCCAGATCACCCGAGCTGTCTTTAAAACAAAGAACGAGAGAGATAGAGAGAGAGAGAGAGAGAGAGAGAGAGGATACTGCAGGAACCATGTCATTGGCTTGTAGTCGTCCATATGAGAACTTCAAGATACGTCTGAAACACACACACAGTTTATGACTTAAATAAGAATCCACAGATTTCATTGTAATACAACTACAGAAAAAAATGGATCACTTGTAATTAAATAACTTAAATAAGAGCTAACGAGGTATGTTCATAAAAGAGGAGACATGGTGGGCTGTTAGGGTGGGGACATGTGTGGGGGTGCTGGGGGAGATGTGTACTCACAGCTGGCAGGTCGAGCTCCGTACCGCCTCATGATCTGATCCTGTGTGAATTTCACAAACGACTCGTATTGTTCTGTAATAAAGAGAGAAGAGGATCAGTACACACACACACACACACACACACACACACACACACACAGAGCTGTTCTTGTTAATTTGAGATGTGACCATGACGCCAGCGTGTGATCAGCAGGACACTGGACTCATGCTGATCTTATTTTTCAGAGGTCAGTAAAGCGTGCTGGACCAATGCGTCTCTCTCCTCTACCTGCCAGTTTGGTGTTGAGTATCTGCTCGTACTCCTCGCGGATCTTCTCTTCATGGTCTTTCAGGATGCGCTCACACAGGTAGCTGACCTGCCGCAGGGTAAAGGTGGGCTGGTCCTTCTTCACTGATGCTGCACCTGTGGAGGAGGAGGAGGAGGAGATCAGTGACCAGGTCCCTCAACACCACTACAGTGTTCTGACCACACACAGGGTGTAGAGTTCCACTCCAGCGTGTGTGTTCTGACCTGACGGTGAGCTAGGGTTGGAGCTCTCAGCAGCCACGCCCGTCTCCGTCTGGTTGAACGCTCCCTCCAGCTGCCGTCGCCGTTGGTAACGACTGTACTCCTGCCGGATGTTCTGGAAGATCTGCTCTGTAAACACAGGAGCTAATGTTTAACTCGGAAATATTCTAACATTTCTGTTAAAGGTTTATATTACACACACACTCTACTGAGGTATCGTTTCCATAGTAACCGCTCAGTCACAGGGGTGTGGACAGCGTGCTCTACTGACAATGATAAGATTTTTAAATCAACTACACTTCACACGCACACGATTAACACACACGCACACGATTAACACACACACACACACACGATTAACACACACACACACACGATTAACACACACACACACACACACACGCACACGATTAACACACACACACACACACGATTAACACACACACACACACACGATTAACACACACACACACACACACGATTAACACACACACACACACGATTAACACACACACACACACACACACGCACACGATTAACACACACACACACACACACGATTAACACACACACACACACACACACGCACACGATTAACACACACACACACACACACACACGATTAACACACACACACACACACGATTAACACACACACGCACACGATTAACACACACACGATTAACACACACACACACACACACACACACACACGATTAACACACACACACACACACGATTAACACACACACACACACGATTAACACACACACGCACACGATTAACACACACACACACACACGATTAACACACACACGCACACGATTAACACACACGATTAACACACACGCACACGATTAACACACACACACACACGATTAACACACACACACACTAACACACACGCGCACACGATTAACACACACACACACACACGATTAACACACACGATTAACACACACACACACTAACACACACGCGCACACGATTAACACACACACGCACACGATTAACACACACACACACACACACACGATTAACACACACACGCACACGATTAACACACACACACACGATTAACACACACGCACACGATTAACACACACACGCACACGATTAACACACACACACACACACACACGATTAACACACACACGCACACGATTAACACACACACACACGATTAACACACACACGCACACGATTAACACACACACACACGATTAACACACACACACACGATTAACACACACGCACACGATTAACACACACGCACACGATTAACACACACGCACACGATTAACACACACGCACACGATTAACACACACACGCACACGATTAACACACACACACACACACACACGATTAACACACACACGCACACGATTAACACACACACACACGATTAACACACACGCACACGATTAACACACGCGCACACGATTAACACACACACGCACACGATTAACACACACACACACACGATTAACACACACACACACACACACGATTAACACACGCGCACACGATTAACACACACACACACGATTAACACACACACACGCACACGATTAACACACACACACACTAACACACACGCGCACACGATTAACACACGCGCACACGATTAACACACACACGCACACGATTAACACACACACACACACGATTAACACACACACACACACGATTAACACACACACGCACACGATTAACACACACACGCACACGATTAACACACACGCGCACACGATTAACACACACGCGATTAACACACACACGCACACGATTAACACACACGCACACGATTAACGCACACGATTAACACACGCACACGATTAACACACACACGCACACGATTAACACACACGCACACGATTAACACACACACGCACACGATTAACACACACGCACACGATTAACACACACGATTAACACACACACACTAACACACACGCGCACACGATTAACACACACACACACACGATTAACACACACACGCACACGATTAACACACACACGCACACGATTAACACACACGATTAACACACACACACTCTAACACACACGCGCACACGATTAACACACACACGCACACGATTAACACACACACGCACACGATTAACACGCGCACGCACACGATTAACACGCGCACGCACACGATTAACACGCGCACGCACACGATTAACACGCGCACGCACACGATTAACACGCGCACGCACACGATTAACACGCGCACGCACACGATTAACACACGCACACGATTAACACACACGATTAACACACACACACACGATTAACACACGCACGCACACGATTAACACACGCACGCACACGATTAACACACGCACGCACACGATTAACACACGCACGCACACGATTAACACACGCACGCACACGATTAACACACGCACGCACACGATTAACACACGCACGCACACGATTAACACACGCACACGATTAACACACACGCACACGATTAACACACACGCACACGATTAACACACACGCACACGATTAACACACACACGCACACGATTAACACACACGATTAACACACACACACACGATTAACACACACACGCACACGATTAACACACACACGCACACGATTAACACACACACGCACACGATTAACACACACACGCACACGATTAACACACACACGCACACGATTAACACACACACGCACACGATTAACACACACACGCACACGATTAACACACACACGCACACGATTAACACACACGATTAACACACACGCACACGATTAACACACACGATTAACACACACACGCACACGATTAACACACACACGCACACGATTAACACACACACGCACACGATTAACACACACACGCACACGATTAACACACACACGCACACGATTAACACACACACGCACACGATTAACACACACACGCACACGATTAACACACACACGCACACGATTAACACACACACGCACACGATTAACACACACACGCACACGATTAACACACACGCACACGATTAACGCACACGATTAACACACACACACGATTAACACACACGCACACGATTAACACACACACGCACACGATTAACACACACACGCACACGATTAACACGCGCACGCACACGATTAACACACGCACGCACACGATTAACACACGCACGCACACGATTAACACACACACGCACACGATTAACACACACGCACACGATTAACACACACACGCACACGATTAACACACACACGCACACGATTAACACACACACGCACACGATTAACACACACGCACACGATTAACAGAGTGTATTAAGTGAGTTGAGGAGTTCTGATAAATTCAGAAACATTGCTCAGCTCTGACATCAACACAGTCATATTAACCCTGTGTGTGTGTGTGTGTATTAATTATGTGTTTGTGTGTATTTATCATGTGTGTATTAATTATGTTTGTGTGTATTAAGTGTGTGTGTGTGTGTGTGTGTGTATTACTGAGGTCAGGTCACTGCATCACATCCTTTATAACTACAGATATAATGAAAGTTGTAATAAACACACAATAACTTCACTGAGAGTGATGAAGTGTACTAGAGTTAAATAAATAAATATAAATAATAATCTGTTTTATCATGAGAAAAGAACAATATACAAAAGTACAGAAATATAAACTGAATAGTGATCTACTGACTAATAATAATTACTAAAAAAGAAAACAGACACTTCAGATATTTCTGTACACTTTATTTTGTTAATCTCTTTAAATTAAATAATAAAATTTAATCTATTGATTATATCTGTTGAATAAACACAGTTTCAGTGCAAGTGAGTGTATAATTTTATTCTTTAAGATCTATAATAAATATTTTTATTTTGTAATAAATTCTCCAGTAAACAGAGCTCGTGAGAGTGCGGCTAGGTGTGTTAGCATTGTTAGCATAATTTACCGTCCTGTAATCTAATCTGTACTGAAACACGGCCGCGTTTTAAAGAGCTGCGCGTGCGTGGACTTTCATAAATCTTGGGATCGTTTAAATTGTTTGTTTAAAATTGTCGTGTTGATGTTCGATCGAGGACAAAGCAAACAACAACAACAACAACAGTTAGCATGCCTTAGCTAGGTTGATTAGCGAGACGCTAACGCTTCAGTGATGCTTCAGGCTAATTACACTATAATTACATCAAGCTCCAAATGTAGAGAAATATTTTAAGAGAAATGTGAATGCAGAGATTTATATGGTGTAATGTGGTGTAATAAAGAGTTTCGGTGATGTTCAAAAACAAAACCATAAAGCTAGCTACAAAAAGATAGTTCAATCCCAAACCGAGTCACCCTTCCTACCCTAGTGCCCTAGATAGTGTTTATCACAGCGGCTGCTGTAGTGCACTAAATATCTGACTCAAGTGGATTCGGACTTCGGCCCTACACCGTGGAGCTAAACCTGGACCTGAAGTCTACATAAAGGTCTGATATCAGGCGAATATCTCGACTCCTTACCTGGAGTTAGCCTGTGTTCTCCGCTCAGAGCTTGAGGGGACACCGGGTTCACGGGACTCTCCGTTTGAGGTCTCAGGCTGCACCTCTGCGGGGAAGGAGTAGCGGCGGCTCCGGCTAGCGGGCTGCACCGCCGGCGCTTCGGGGACTGAGGGCCCAAAAGGGCCTCAAACTCCATGGAGCGTTTTAACGTCGCACCGCACGCCATGTTTTCACCAGAGTGGATAAAATCACAGCCGAGTTTTCAGGGCTTTCAAAATCCTAACTGTTCGGTAAAACCTCCGACTTCCGCTCTCTCTCAGCCCGTCTTTCTCTCCGTAAGCTTTCTTTATTAGCTCAGCGGGTAGCTCCCCCTCCCTCTAACGCCGGTTTGGATTAGCCGATCGCCAGCGTCTTACTAAAATGCTTCTGCGTCACGATGCCGGACTGTACCATGTCACTCACATAGGGGTGTACTACTTCCCCTTTAACACGCTTCCTCTCACTACACACGGTTTTGTCTTTATTTTCCAGGCCTTTAATCAGGAGATTCTGCGCTCTGTGTTTTTGTACAAACGGAAAAAAAACACTTTTTAATTTTTTTATCACAAAACGTTTTACTCTCATCCCGTTTCTTGGCTGGATTCCAACATCCACACCTTATTCAATAACTCAGTAATGAATGAATTAATAAACTCTATTTTATATGAAGAGCTGTAACCTCAGTGTGCTCAGATCTCACTCCCAGATCTCACATTCAGCTCTTCACACTCAGATCTCACTCTCAGATCTCACACTCAGATCTCACACTCAGATCTCACTCCCAGATCTCACATTCAGCTCTTCACACTCAGATCTCACTCTCAGATCTCACTCCCAGATCTCACACTCAGATCTCACACTCAGCTCTTCACTCTCAGATCTCACTCCCAGATCTCACACTCAGATCTCACACTCAGCTCTTCACTCTCAGATCTCACTCCCAGATCTCACTCTCAGATCTCACACTCAGCTCTTCACTCTCAGATCTCACTCCCAGATCTCACTCCCAGATCTCACTCTCAGATCTCACATTCAGCTCTTCACACTCAGATCTCACTCTCAGATCTCACATTCAGCTCTTCACACTCAGATCTCACTCTCAGATCTCACACTCAGCTCTTCACTCTCAGATCTCACTCTCAGATCTCACACTCAGCTCTTCACGCTCAGATCTCACTCCCAGATCTCACAGTCAGATCTCACTCTCAGATCTCACACTCAGCTCTTCACACTCAGCTCTTCACTCTCAGATCTCACTCCCAGATCTCACTCTCAGATCTCACAGTCAGATCTCACTCTCAGATCTCACACTCAGCTCTTCACTCTCAGATCTCACACTCAGCTCTTCACACTCAGATCTCACACTCAGCTCTTCACTCTCAGATCTCACTCCCAGATCTCACTCTCAGATCTCACACTCAGCTCTTCACTCTCAGATCTCACACTCAGATCTCACTCTCAGATCTCACACTCAGCTCTTCACTCTCAGATCTCACACTCAGCTCTTCACTCTCAGATCTCACTCCCAGATCTCAGTCTTCTCTCTTCACTCCCAGATCTCTCACACAGATCTCACTCTTAGCTCTTCACACTCTCTGCACGTTACTAAACACACAACTGAGTTTCCGGATGTAAACAACACATACAGACAGAACAGGATATCTCACCGTTTTCTAAATGTTTTTATCACACCTGAATAAAAAAGACTCAATGAACCATCACTGGCTATTTCAACACCTCTTTATATAAAGGTTTGGGGTTCTTTATTGTCAATACCTCCATATGTGCAGAGGAATCGAAATACCGTTTCTCTTCTCTCATCAGTATTTACATTATCAGTGTGGTCAGTGCAGTATAGAACAGATTTTGTGTGATGGTACCAGCAGTATACTTGTAATAAATAGATATAAATAAACCAGTGAAAAATAAAGTGAACATCTTAATGAATATATATCTGAGTGTAAACAGTGAATTCTATTAAATATACAAATATATTCTAAGGTGCAAATAAATCTGAAGATAAATGTAAATATTCAGAAGTTAGATGCAAGACAGTATGATAGCAGCAGTATGACAGTAGTGCAAAAAAGACTAAAGTTTAAACAGTGTAAAGTGTAAACAGTGTAAAGTTTAAACAGTGTAAAGTGTAAACAGTGTAAAGTGTAAACAGTAAAGTTTAAACAGTGTAAAGTGTAAACAGTAAAGTTTAAACAGTGTAAAGTGTAAACAGTAAAGTTTAAACAGTGTAAAGTGTAAACAGTAAAGTTTAAACAGTGTAAAGTGTAAACAGTGTAAAGTGTAAACAGTAAAGTTTAAACAGTGTAAAGTGTAAACAGTAAAGTGTAAACAGTGTAAAGTGTAAACAG
Source organism: Hemibagrus wyckioides (assembly GCF_019097595.1). Lineage (NCBI taxonomy): Eukaryota > Metazoa > Chordata > Actinopteri > Siluriformes > Bagridae > Hemibagrus > Hemibagrus wyckioides. The sequence continues at coordinate 157,906 of NC_080729.1, forward strand.
TAAAGTTTAAACAGTGTAAAGTGTAAACAGTAAAGTTTAAACAGTGTAAAGTGTAAACAGTAAAGTTTAAACAGTGTAAAGTGTAAACAGTGTAAAGTGTAAACAGTAAAGTTTAAACAGTGTAAAATGTAAACAGTGTAAAGTGTAAACAGTGAAGTTTAAACAGTGTAAAGTTTAAACAGTAAAGTTTAAACAGTGTAAAGTGTAAACAGTGTAAAGTGTAAACAGTAAAGTTTAAACAGTGTAAAGTGTAAACGGTAAAGTTTAAACAGTGTAAAGTGTAAACAGTAAAGTTTAAACAGTGTAAAGTGTAAACAGTAAAGTTTAAACAGTGTAAAGTGTAAACAGTAAAGTTTAAACAGTGTAAAGTGTAAACAGTAAAGTTTAAACAGTGTAAAGTGTAAACAGTGTAAAGTGTAAACAGTAAAGTTTAAACAGTGTAAAATGTAAACAGTGTAAAGTGTAAACAGTGAAGTTTAAACAGTGTAAAGTTTAAACAGTAAAGTTTAAACAGTGTAAAGTGTAAACAGTAAAGTTTAAACAGTGTAAAGTGTAAACAGTAAAGTTTAAACAGTGTAAAGTGTAAACAGTGTACAGTGTAAACAGTGTAAAGTGTAAACAGTGTACAGTGTAAACAATGTACAGTGTAAACAGTGTAAAGTGTAAACAGTAAAGTGTAAACAGTGTAAAGTATAAACAGTGTAAAGTGTAAACAGTAAAGTTTAAACAGTGTAAAGTGTAAACAGTAAAGTTTAAACAGTGTAAAGTGTAAACAGTAAAGTTTAAACAGTGTAAAGTGTAAACAGTGTAAAATGTAAACAGTGTAAAGTGTAAACAGTGAAGTTTAAACAGTGTAAAGTTTAAACAGTAAAGTTTAAACAGTAAAGTTTAAACAGTGTAAAGTGTAAACAGTAAAGTTTAAACAGTGTAAAGTGTAAACAGTAAAGTTTAAACAGTAAAGTTTAAACAGTGTAAAGTGTAAACAGTGTACAGTGTAAACAGTGTAAAGTGTAAACAGTGTACAGTGTAAACAGTGTAAAGTGTAAACAGTAAAGTTTAAACAGTGTAAAGTGTAAACAGTAAAGTTTAAACAGTGTAAAGTGTAAACAGTGTAAAGTGTAAACAGTAAAGTTTAAACAGTGTAAAGTGTAAACAGTAAAGTTTAAACAGTGTAAAGTGTAAACAGTGTAAAGTGTAAACAGTGTAAAGTGTAAACAGTAAAGTTTAAACAGTGTAAAGTTTAAACAGTAAAGTTTAAACAGTGTAAAGTGTAAACAGTAAAGTTTAAACAGTGTAAAGTGTAAACAGTGTACAGTGTAAACAGTGTAAAGTGTAAACAGTGTACAGTGTAAACAATGTACAGTGTAAACAGTGTAAAGTGTAAACAGTAAAGTTTAAACAGTGTAAAGTGTAAACAGTGTAAAGTGTAAACAGTGTAAAGTGTAAACAGTAACGTTTAAACAGTGTAAAGTGTAAACAGTGTAGGATTTAAATAGTTTGTTCATGTATCGTTGAACAGGTGTTTGTAAACAGTTCCATGTGTATATAATAAAGCTGTGGCTTGTTATCTGTTCAGTGTGATCAGTAATCACTGCAGGTTTATTTACAGAGTTTTTTTTAATGTTCTAGAAATAAATAAAAATAAAATGTGCTAGAAATAAATGACACAAAAACTACAAAGCAAACATTTAACACAATCATAAAGAGATCATTTGTCTTCAAACATGAGTGATGAGAATCATATATGGTTGAACTGTAGATGTGTATCACACAAATATTACACACATATATATATATATATAAAATTCACATAAAACACTCGAACAGAGGGAGAGGGCAGCAGTGTTAATGACTCAGACAGGGTTTCGTGTCAGTAATAATAAAGGAATAAAAACAGGAGTGTTGATCTCTAGATAAACCGAATAATTAGTTTAGTAAGTCGACAGTAAAATGTTGAACAAAGTGAAAACTCAGAAAAAGAAGTTTTCTTTATGAAACTGCGTCACCGTCTTAAAGCTCGTGACGTAACAAAGGCAGCAACAAGCGTGTCGCTCTCTCCTATTGGTCACACCAAGTCAGTGCTCGATGCTGATTGGTCGCTTCCCAGCTGCGAGACTTATTCTTGACTGAGGAGCCATTTTGTTGTGAGATAGACGAAGAGAAGGAGAGAGAGAGAGAGAGAGAGAGAGAGAGAGAGAGAGAGAGATATCGATATCGATATCAATATCAATATCATTTGTGGTATCGGGTCGAAGAAGTTGTTGACTCCTGAAGGAAGTAGCTTGTTTCACCGAACTGCTGCAGCTGGCGTTCGCGACAACAGTTCCTTAAGGAAGTCGGTAAGACGTCTTTTTTCTTGTTTGCTAATTAGTTAGCAAAGTTAGCTTAGAAATCCAGATAGAGGTCTTTTTCCGCACCCGTTTTACAGCTGGTTCGTCTCGACCTTTCCGTTAGGATTGGATAGTGTTTATTATCTCTGAGCGTCCATTGGCTAGACGATTGTAAATACGACGCTCTGGCCAATCCATGCGCAGGAGGAGGGATTTACAGAATGTGGGTGGAAAAGGTAAACCAATCGATCGGCCGCCATATTGTGAGAGGCAGCTCTTTGTTTTGGTACGGCTCCAACTTTTTGTTTGTTGGACCTTTCTCCTCGGGTGTGTTCGATTTACTTTAATGTTTGAGTTCAGGTTTTTATTTTAAAGTATAAAATCTAATTTATTTGGGTAATGTCGACTGAATGGAACAAGAATGTAAATATCCGCAGTTCAGGCGTCGAAGAGCCTTTGTCTTGTGAACGCACAGGATTATGTAGTTTATGTATATTTTATAATTAATGCTGTTTTAAACTTTTATAGGTTTAAATCCAGCTGTAAGATAAAATAACATTTGTTTTTATCTGTAGATTTCAGGGCTTCCTGGGGCGCCGTGTTTGCCGAGGTGAGTTGATGTTCAGCTCGGATTCACCACAAAACGTCGCTCTTTGGCACATGAACACCATAAAGTCCGTAAAGTCCAGAAACACCGTAAAGTCCGAGTTAAAGACGCGTGCAGTGAGAAGCAGACGGACTTCGAGGACCTGGAGACAGATCAGTGAGGAGACCGTGAGGAGGAGGAACCTCTGCAGAGTCCACTTTACATCAACAACAAAGAGGTACAGCTGAGGGACACAACCGTGTGATGATGATGATGATGATGATGAAGCACAACAATGTGTTTAAGTCTGTGGGTTTTTGAAACCTGCATACTGAAGTATATGACTTTATTATGTACACAGTGGACTTTAATGCAGTGCAGTTTAGCCTGCAGTGTTATTTTCAATATCATGAAGCATGCTATGGTTTTGTCCCTTTTTTAAATGAGTGTTTATTGGAATTATAAATAAACATGCACTGGATATTTTCTGACAGCAGGAAACTGTGTCCAGCTAATAACCTTTACACACACACATGTTCTGAAATAAGAGTGTTTTCTGGAAGTAGTTTAGAGAGGGTGATGAGTGATGAAGATTAGATCAGGAATTCAGATGCATTCATGAAGTTTTAACGCTGTTCATGGTAAAGATGATTCCTTAAGTTTTTCCCCTTATTGTTTCTTTTATCATTAAGATCCAGATGTTCTCAACAATGTGAAACCTCTGGTCTGATCCTGTTGTGTGTTTCATTATGCGAGTCTGGGCTGATTATCTTTTTGTTGTGCTTTATGTTTATTTCTGTATCAGTATTCTTTCTGTCAGTCTCAGGTTTATCACGGCTACAGGAACTTGGGCTCTAATTCCACTCGGTTATTTATGTTGTGTGTAATCAGGTGACATCCAGCACAATCAGAATGGGAGGCGGTGAGAGATACAACATTCCAGCACCCCATCCCGATCACTCTGCCTCCAAAAAGCACCACCACGTTGGCAAGGCCAAGCCCAGGTGCAGGAACCAGCACGCCGGCGCCTTTTCCACATCTCCCGGTGCTCCGACCTCTCCCGAGAAACTGACAGAGAAGAACGGCGGCTCCGTTCGCTTCTCCTACAGCAATCAGTGCTGGGGAGGAGCCGTGACTCACCTGAACAACATTCTGGTCACACAGTGCAGCCATGCCTACGCCGGTGCCAAATTCAGCGAGCCGCCTTCTCCTAGTGTTCTCCCCAAACCTCCTAGTCACTGGGTTTCCCTTCCCATGATTCCCTGTGATCGACGTGAGATGATGGCCTTTCAGTTGAAGAGCCTTCTCAAAGTACAGGCGTAAAAATCAATGTTAACGAACCGTCAGTGACTTCATACCAGGCTCCACTCCCCTGCAACGCTGCAGCGCTGTGATTTTAATTGGGACCATTTCTGCAAACGGTTCCTCTTTAACTGTATATAGTTTTTTTTTAAAAGTTTAGCACAGATATTGCGTCACTGCAGCCTTACAGGAGGGAGGAGCGGTTAACGGAGTCCAACATCTAGATGAACAAAACGAATTTCCTTCTGAACGATCTCATGTTTTTTTGTTTTTTTTTGTTGGCCGTTAACGATAGTCAGTGTGTGATGAGAGACGTCCTCACACATCACAACATTTTTATATTTACTACAGGAAATCAGCACAGTAACGATCTGCAGCATTAAACATCTAACCCGCGATAGTGTTAAAGTGCAGATAGAGAGTTCTCACAATGCAGTCATCTCACTCTCACCTGTACTGTCACACCTTTCTCCCACACAGGTTTATAGATCAGAGAAAATCCATCAGGCTGTTCACGTGTTCTGGGTTTGTTTGTTTTTTTGAGGAAGAGAAAATGTTTAATGCAATGCGAATGTGTGTGTACGTGTGTGTGTTAGTTCTGATTTATCCTCACAATGTGGCCCACACACACTGTGTGCTTTCAGCTCCTGTACTTTTATAATTAGCGCTGTGCGCACTGCACTATGGGAGCTGGGATTCAACACGGTGTGTAAATAAGCAGCGCCTCCTTTGTTTTGCTTTTATTCAATCAGGTGTTGAAGTTTACGGCGTACAGCCGGCCCTCCTGGTCATGTGGTTACAGATGTGTGTGTGTGTGTGTGTGTGTGTGTGTGTGTGTGTGTGTGTGTGTGTGTGTGTGTGCTGATGGTCAGTACCTCACTGTTAGGAATCTACGCTGTGGAGTAGAGCTCCATTTATATCCGGTTTAGATTCAGACCAGTTTAACGGAGCGCTTCTTATTACAGCAACCCTAAATCACAGCAGCTCCAGAGTAGGGTATGTCCACCCTGAGCCATGACATCAGCATAGGGTTTCCAGGATGTAGACAGAGAGGAGGAAGTGGATGCAGTCGGTGACGTACGGCAGCTTTATGGTGAACCATGCAGAGGAAGGCGTATGGAGAGAGACGGAGGAGTGTTGATCATCCCTCTGTAGGACTTCATTCGCCTGTTCATCATGCAGCATGTCGTTATAGTCGTGTTGTAGCATTTAATCTGTTTACACTTTAAAAAAAGGGGCCAAAGTTTTAGGCGTATCTGACTCCTTTGACTTGCACTGTGTCTCCACATTGTGAGCGTGTAGTGAAACCGTCGCCTCATTTCAGACTCGTGTAACGTGTTCAGGCACGTGTCGTATCGTGTAACCGCCCGACCCTAGAGCTCCGATATCTTCCCTAAATATAGTAAACGATTTAAAATGAAATGTATTAGTGCCGTGTGGCTCATCAGTACAAACACAATCCCATCACATCGTAGCTTTATCACGATTATATGGTGTATCCGATCGTCACACGTGCCTGAACACGTCTTCTCTCCTGCACACGGGCGCGTTAACGGTCAGCTGGAAGGCGACTCTAGACCCGGAGTCGTGTAAATAATGAAATGTATAAAACCTTGTAGTATATTGTACATTAAACGCAGGGTTGTTTTAAACCTGCTGATAAAGTATTTTTAGTAACAACACTGAATGTAAGTCATGATGACGATGTGGCTTGATTTCAAATGCTGAAATTATTTTTGTTTAAAAAAAAAAAAGAAAAAAAGAAGAAAATATCTGTACTGTAGTGTGTGGACGTCCCTCTGGGCCCTGGACGTCCCTCTGGGCCCTGGACGTCCCTCTGGGCCCTGGACGTCCCTCTGGGCCCTGGACGTCCCTCTGCACTGTGTCCAGGTTCTGCAAGTGCAAGGTTTAGAAATGTATGTAGTTATAACGTCAGACTTTTACACACACATTGGCTCCGTTTTCCAATAAGAACCTGATTTTAAGGTTTTTTAATTTAGTTTTAATTACAGGTGTCCAGGAGTGAGTTCTTTCCTCTGCAGACTCGCGTCTCTATACACCACTTTTACTGTTTTTAAATATATTTTCTGTTTTAAATCAATTCTCATTTTTCCCCACGTTTATTTCCCTGTGTGTGTGTAAAAGTCTCTGGATATTCCCTGATAATTGGCTTTGAATTTGTCCCAGACTTAAAAAATGTCACTTTAGGATCAGAAAAAGAAAGACGCCCATTTTATTGTAATTGGTGTTATAAAGTTTTAAAGCGCTGTGTAATTTGGTTTAAAAAATAAACCCCCCACCCCCCTTCACCCCCAAACTGTGTGTTGCCTTTTTTTTTTTTTTTTTTAAAAATCCCATAGTAGTAATAATTATTCCAGCAATCTGTGTGTGATGTGGTGGAGGTTCCTCAGGATGGTGGAGGAGTTTGATCTCAACTCAAGTCTCAAGAGTTTAGTGAACTCTCTGGTGTCCAGTCATGAAGTCAAGATGATTTGATCATGTCCATAGAAAGGTGCTGCAGTGCAAAGGAAATGAAATGTGGAGCATCACACACACAACCACAGGAGACAGCAGAGGTCAGTAGTGGCAAACAGAGAGAGACGGGCCAGTACTGTAGTGACCACGGGGCAGTGCAGCACTGAGCAGCACACACTTCTGCAGTGAATAAAGTGGAAGAATGATTCAGTAGCTGTAAAGTACTGACTGACCGCTGCAGGGTGGAGAGTTCGGACTCAATAAAAATAAACTCCATGAGGAGTTTTTATTGGCAGTGAATTTAGAAACACTGAATGCTTTCCAGGACTGATTGTTTGGGTTTTGTGCGTGTGCGTGTGCGTGTGCGTGTGTGTGTGTGTGTGTGTGTGTGTGTGTGTGTGTGTGTGTGTGTGTGTGTGTGTATGTGTGTGTGTGTGTGTGTGCGCGCGCGTGAGTATGTGTGATTTAAGTGTGAATGTTTTTTTGCTTTTTTTTGGAGTTTGTGTGTTTATCTACACATTTTCCAACATTTTGACAAATTCAGAATAAACTGAATCTTTCAGAATATTTATTTCAGTATCACAAAAAATAAGATTATTAATCCACAATCCCACACTGAGTTTTATTATTATAGCAATTAAATATATAAGGTTTAAAATAATTACAAATATAAATGAAGCTGATTTCTATCTCTTTAATTCTCAAGAATAAATATTTCCATTGCTGTATTTATTTAAATTTAACCATAAATAACCACACACAGTCTCTAAGCTTGAAGAATTAAATGAATTAATAATAATTATATATGCACAAGAGAAATGATTATAAAATTGAATGCATTCAGATGTTTAAAGTATCAGTGTTCTTGACTGATCAGGGAAGTGTAGTGGCTCAGTGAGAACATGTGCTGTGACACAGAACCCTGTACTGAGCCCGACAGTTCATGTCTCTCCATCTGTAGTCTCTCTGTGGAACGACGGCACCGCAGTGCTGAGAGAGCTGATGTTCAGGCTGTTTCCCTTCGTCCCAGTTGGAGTACGGAAACACAGCCTTCCCATCGGGCCAAATCCAGAACCCGAAGAGTCGGCTCTGTCTAAGCCCCACCCACACAGGCTCAGAAACACGCCCCCTTTTAAGCTCTTTCATCACATCCTTCTGGTCATCTTCAGACTCAATCTGCAGCAGTCCACCTCTGTCCTCTTCCTGACAGTAATCCAGAGCTTTCTCCCAGCTCAGAGTCACTTCACTCACATGGATGGAAACTGATAGAGACACAAAAACCCAAAAGGAGGAGGATGGTTTAGAGTGATATCAGAGAGAGAGACTCACATCAGTGTTCTAGTCTTCATACAGAAGATTGCTGAGACCATTTTACTCTTCAGAAAGTCCACACTTACTGTTGGAGCACAGAGCAGAGTGAATATTATCGCACGGGACTGAGCACCATCTCAATTCTTCCTTCCTCAGTATTACACAGTCGGATGGTGATGATGAAGGTTGACCGCTCTCCCAGTTTCTGTAGGTGGAGTTTCCTCCATCAGTCCACTGCCAGTCATCCTGCAGCAGGCCGATCCAGAAGGACATGGTGCTGTTTAACCCTTTAATCTTCACCTCTTCATTGTGCTGCTGATCTCTGATGCTGACCAGGTCAGTGTATATCTGTCTGCAGTAATGCTGAGCTTCATACCAGGTCTTAGTCTCAGGGATTAGATGATAATTAGGAGTCTGTGAGGAAGCATCTGTGGAGGTTAAAAATATATTTTTCTGTATTATATTTATATTTTATAGTTATTCTGTAATGAAGTCACCTGAAGGTACCTTCTTCATAACACATGAAATATCTTGTCCCTCTGCACTGAAGACTTTCCCATGAACCATCAGGCTTCATAGCAGCACAGCAGTCTGATGTCCCACAATCCCCTGTCAGATTTCTGAATGTTACAGGATCACCATTAGACCATTTCTCACTGAACTGACCACGATAGAGTCCGATCCAGCCGTAACCCATAGCAGTCTTCATCACCAGTTTAACCAGTTTAGTGTTTAGTGTTAGTGTGTCTTCATCAGAGTACACAGTGACGAGGTCGGTGTATTTTTCTCTGCAAGCTTCCCGAGCCTCAGTGTAAATCATGTCACCCGGAATGAAATGGAGTGAAGTGAGGAGACTGTGGACTGGAGGAGAAGAAGCTGTGGAAGAAATTTCTCCTGTTAATGTAGCAGGACAGAGATGAAAGGAGTGAAATGTGATGTGGATGAATGCAGTCATTAATCTTTTGATGTAAAGTGTATTGGGATTCATTTATAAATAAAAAGTGTTGGATGAATAAAGATTATTATTTAAATGACCAAAACATGCCTCGCTTATCATTTATCAACATTTTGACAGGATCTTTATATTACCTGCTTTATTATATAACACCTAACCATTCCAAAGAACAAAGACTCTATAACCATGACCTTCTCTTAAATAAAGTTCAACACTTTCAGAAAGAGTCTGCAGTTCTTCTCTTTCTCTGCTCCTCTAGACTGTTAGACTGAGCAGTAAAACTAAACTCCTCCTCACCAGCAGGTGGCAGTGTGATTCCTCTGAGCTCAACTACAAATAAACTGGAGATCGAATTACAACAAATAATTTGTTTCTTTCTGTGTTTTATTTAATAATTGTATATTTTAGCCACTGTTTTTTCTTGGTTTTGCGTGCAGTAAGATCTGAAATTTCAGTTTATTTTAGACATTTACACACAAATATGAACCTTTCAGACTGTTTATAGGTATTCATCTAGACTCTTCTCTGTTCTGGCACCGAGGTGGTGGAATGAACTTCTCCTAGATGTCCGTACAGCAGAGTCTCTGACTGTCTTCAAACGACGTCTTAAGACCTACCTTTTCCTGAGGCACTTAAACTAGCTCTTACCGTTCACTGTTTATGTAGTTATATGGTTTATTTAAAAAAAAAAATTTAAAAAAATATTCCAATTTTAGGCTCCTGGTCTCCTGAGTCTGTAATCTACTGACCCAGGGTTAATGTTTTCAATGATAGAGACTTAAAGCACTTTTGTATATCGCTCTGGATAAGAGCGTCTGCCAAATGCCAGAAATGTGTAATGTACTCTGTATCTGACTGACCTGACCCTGTATCTGACCCTGTATCTGACTGACCTGACCCTGTATCTGACCCTGTATCTGACTGACCTGACCCTGTATCTGACCCTGTATCTGACTGACCTGACCCTGTATCTGACCCTGTATCTGACTGACCTGACCATGTATCTGACCCTGTATCTGACTGACCTGACCCTGTATCTGACCCTGTATCTGACTGACCTGACCCTGTATCTGACCCTGTATCTGACTGACCTGACCATGTATCTGACCCTGTATCTGACTGACCTGACCCTGTATCTGACCCTGTATCTGACTGACCTGACCCTGTATCTGACTGACCTGACCCTGTATCTGACCCTGTATCTGACTGACCTGACCCTGTATCTGACCCTGTATCTGACTGACCTGACCATGTATCTGACCCTGTATCTGACTGACCTGACCCTGTATCTGACCCTGTATCTGACTGACCTGACCCTGTATCTGACTGACCTGACCCTGTATCTGACCCTGTATCTGACTGACCTGACCATGTATCTGACCCTGTATCTGACTGACCTGACCATGTATCTGACCCTGTATCTGACCCTGTATCTGACTGACCTGACCATGTATCTGACCCTGTATCTGACTGACCTGACCCTGTATCTGACCCTGTATCTGACTGACCTGACCCTGTATCTGACCCTGTATCTGACTGACCTGACCCTGTATCTGACCCTGTATCTGACTGACCTGACCCTGTATCTGACCCTGTATCTGACTGACCTGACCCTGTATCTGACCCTGTATCTGACTGACCTGACCCTGTATCTGACCCTGTATCTGACTGACCTGACCATGTATCTGACCCTGTATCTGACTGACCTGACCATGTATCTGACCCTGTATCTGACTGACCTGACCCTGTATCTGACCCTGTATCTGACTGACCTGACCCTGTATCTGACCCTGTATCTGACTGACCTGACCCTGTATCTGACCCTGTATCTGACTGACCTGACCCTGTATCTGACCCTGTATCTGACTGACCTGACCCTGTATCTGACCCTGTATCTGACTGACCTGACCCTGTATCTGACCCTGTATCTGACTGACCTGACCATGTATCTGACCCTGTATCTGACTGACCTGACCCTGTATCTGACCCTGTATCTGACTGACCTGACCATGTATCTGACCCTGTATCTGACTGACCTGACCCTATATCTGACCCTGTATCTGACTGACCTGACCCTGTATCTGACCCTGTATCTGACTGACCTGACCCTGTATCTGACCCTGTATCTGACTGACCTGACCCTGTATCTGACTGACCTGACCCTGTATCTGACTGACCTGACCATGTATCTGACCCTGTATCTGACTGACCTGACCCTGTATCTGACCCTATCTGACTGACCTGACCCTGTATCTGACCCTGTATCTGACTGACCTGACCATGTATCTGACCCTGTATCTGACTGACCTGACCCTGTATCTGACCCTGTATCTGACTGACCTGACCCTGTATCTGACCCTGTATCTGACCCTGTATCTGACTGACCTGACCCTGTATCTGACCCTGTATCTGACTGACCTGACCATGTATCTGACCCTGTATCTGACTGACCTGACCCTATATCTGACCCTGTATCTGACTGACCTGACCATGTATCTGACCCTGTATCTGACTGACCTGACCCTGTATCTGACCCTGTATCTGACTGAACTGACCCTGTATCTGACTGACCTGACCATGTATCTGACCCTGTATCTGACTTACCTGACCATGTATCTGACCCTGTATCTGTCTGACCTGACCCTGTATCTGACCCTGTATCTGTCTGACCTGACCATGTATCTGACCCTGTATCTGTCTGACCTGACCCTGTATCTGACCCTGTATCTGTCTGACCTGACCATGTATCTGACCCTGTATCTGTCTGACCTGACCCTGTATCTGACCCTGTATCTGTCTGACCTGACCATGTATCTGCCAAAGAAGTCTACGGTTTCCTGCCTCAATGACTATCATCCCGTTGCACTCACACCAATCGTGATGAAATGCTTCGAGAGGCTCGTCGTGAGGCACATCAAGTCACAGCTACCACCCTCGCTGGACCCCTCGCAGTTTGTGTTTCGTCCTAACCGTTCCACGGACGACGCCATCACCACAACCCTCCATCTGGCCCTCACACACCTGGACTGTAAGGACACATATGTATGAATGCTGTTCATAGATTTCAGTTCAGCATTCAACACAATCATCCCTCAGCAGCTGATTGAGAAGCTGAGTCTCCTGGGCCTGAACACCTCTCTCTGCAACTGGATCCTGGATTTCCTGACTGGGAGACCTCAGTCAGTCCGGATCGGGAGCAGTATCTCCAGCACCACCACACTGAGCACTGGAGCTCCTCAGGGCTGTGTGCTCAGTCCACTGCTGTTCACTCTGCTGACTCACGACTGTGCAGCAATGCACATCTCCAACCACATCGTCAAGTTCGCAGATGACACGACCGTGGTGGGTCTCATCAGCAAGAACGACGAGTCAGCATACAGAGAGGAGGTGCAACATCTAACAGCCTGGTGCAGAGCCGACAACCTCTCCCTGAACGTTGACAAGACCAAAGAGATGGTTGTTGACTTCAGGAGAGCACAGAGTGACCATTCTCCACTGTTCATCGACGGATCCTCTGTGGAGATCGTCAAGAGCACCAAATTCCTTGATGTTCATCTGGCAGAGAACTTCACCTGGTCACTCAACACCAGCTCCATCACCCAGAAAGCCCAGCAGCGTCTCTACTTCCTGAGGAGGCTGAGGAAAGCCCATCTCCCTCCCCCATCCTGACTGTGTTCTACAGAGGGACCATGGAGAGCGTCCTGAGCAGCTGCATCACTGCCTGGTTTGGGAACTGCACCGTCTCAGATCACAAGACCCTTCAGGGGATAGTGAGGACAGACACACACCCCTCACACACCCCTCACACACACTCTTACACACCCCACACACCCCTCACACACACTCTTACACACCCCACACACCCCTCACACACACTCTTACACACCCCACACACCCCTCACACACACTCTTACACACCCCACACACCCCTCACACACACTCTTACACACCCCACACACCCCTCACACACACTCTTACACACCCCTCACACACACTCTTACACACCCCACACACACCCCTCACACACCCCACACACCCCTCACACACACTCTTACACACCCCACACACCCCTCACACACACTCTTACACACCCCACACACCCCTCACACACACTCTTACACACCCCACACAGCCCTCACACACACTCTTACACACCCCTCACACACACTCTTACACACCCCACACACCCCTCACACACACTCTTACACACCCCTCACACACACTCTTACACACCCCACACACCCCTCACACACACTCTTACACACCCCTCACACACACTCTTACACACCCCACAAACCCCTCACACACACTCTTACACACCCCACACACCCCTCACACACACTCTTACACACCCCACACACCCCTCACACACACTCTTACACACCCCACACGCCCCTCACACACACTCTTACACACCCCACACACCCCTCACACACACTCTTACACACCCCTCACACACACTCTTACACACCCCACACACCCCTCACACACACTCTTACACACCCCTCACACACACTCTTACACAACCCACACACCTTTCACACACAATCTTACACACCCCACACACCTCTCACACACACTCTTACACACCCCACACATCCCTCACACACACTCTTACACACCCCACACACCCCTCACACACACTCTTACACACCCCACACACCCCTCACACACACTCTTACACACCCCACACACCCCTCACACACACTCTTACACACCCCACACACCCCTCACACACACTCTTACACACCCCTCACACACACTCTTACACACCCCACACACCCCTCACAAACACTCTTACACACCCCACACACCCCTCACACACACTCTTACACACCCCACATACCCCTCACACACACTCTTACACACCCCTCACACACACTCTTACACACCCCTCACACCCCTCACACACACTCTTGCACACCCCACACACCCCTCACACACACTCTTACACACCCCATCCACCCCTCACACACACTCTTACACACCCCTCACACACACTCTTACACACCCCACAAACCCCTCACAAACACTATTACACACCCCACACACCCCTCACACACACTCTTACACACCCCTCACACACAATCTTACACACCCCACACACCCCTCACACACACTCTTACACACCCCTCACACACACTCTTACACACCCCACACACACCCCTCACACACCCCACACACCCCTCACACACACTCTTACACACCCCACACACCCCTCACACACACTCTTACACACCCCTCACACACACTCTTACACACCCCACACACCCCTCACACACACTCTTACACACCCCACACACCCCTCACACACACTCTTACACACCCCACACACCCCTCACACACACTCTTACACACCCCTCACACACACTCTTACACACCCCACACACCCCTCACACACACTCTTACACACCCCACACACCCCTCACACACACTCTTACACACCCCTCACACACACTCTTACACACCCCACACACCCCTCACACACACTCTTACACACCCCTCACACACACTCTTACACACCCCACACACCCCTCACACACACTCTTACACACCCCTCACACACACTCTTACACACCCCACACACCCCTCACACACACTCTTACACACCCCACACACCCCTCACACACTCTTACACACCCCACACACACCCCTCACACACCCCACACACCCCTCACACACACTCTTACACACCCCACACACCCCTCACACACACTCTTACACACCCCACACACCCCTCACACACACTCTTACACACCCCACATACCCCTCACACACACTCTTACACACCCGACACACACCCCTCACACACCCCACACACCCCTCACACACACTCTTACACACCCCACACACCCCTCACACACACTCTTACACACCCCACACACCCCTCACACACACTCTTACACACCCCACACACCCCTCACACACACTCTTACACACCCCACACACCCCTCACACACACTCTTACACACCCCACACACCCCTCACACACACTCTTACACATCCCACACACCCCTCACACACACTCTTACACACCCCACACACCCCTCACACACACTCTTACACACCCCACACACCCCTCACACACACTCTTACACACCCCACACACCCCTCACACACACTCTTAAACACCCCTCACACCCCTCACACACACTCTTGCACACCCCACACACCCCTCACACACACTCTTGCACACCCCACACACCCCTCACACACACTCTTACACACCCCACACACCCCTCACACACACTCTTACACACCCCTCACACACACTCTTACACACCCCACACACCCCTCACAAACACTCTTAAACACCCCTCACACACACTCTTACACACCCCACACACCCCTCACACACACTCTTACACACCCCACACACCCCTCACACACACTCTTACACACCCCACACACCCCTCACACACACTCTTACACACCCCACACACCCCTCACACACACTCTTACACACCCCTCACACACACTCTTACACACCCCACACACCCCTCACACACACTCTTACACACCCCACACACCCCTCACAAACACTCTTACACACCCCACACACCCCTCACACACACTCTTACACACCCCACACACCCCTCACACACACTCTTACACACCCCTCACACACACTCTTACACACCCCACACACCCCTCACACACACTCTTACACACCCCTCACACACACTCTTACACACCCCACACACCCCACACACCCCTCACACACACTCTTACACACCCCACACACCCCTCACACACACTCTTACACACCCCACACACCCCTCACACACACTCTTACACACCCCACACACACCCCTCACACACCCCTCACACACACTCTTACACACCCCACACACCCCTCACACACACTCTTACACACCCCACACACCCCTCACACACACTCTTACACACCCCACACACCCCTCACACACACTCATACACACCCCACACACCCCTCACACACACTCTTACACATCCCAAACACCCCTCACACACATTCTTACACACCCCACACACCCCTCACACACACTCTTACACACCCCTCACACACACTCTTACACACCCCTCACACACACTCTTACACACCCCTCACACACACTCTTACACACCCCACACACCCCTCACACACACTCTTACACACCCCTCACACACACTCTTACACACCCCACACACCCCTCACACACACTCTTACACACCCCTCACTCACACTCTTACACCCCCCCACACCCCTCACACACACTCTTACACACCCCTCACACCCCTCACACACACTCTTACACACCCCACACACCCCTCACACACACTCTTACACACCCCACACACCCCTCACACACACTCTTACACACCCAACACACCCCTCACACACACTCTTACACACCCCACACACCCCTCACAAACACTCTTACACACCCCACACACCCCTCACACACACTCTTACACACCCCACACACCCCTCACACACACTCTTACACACCCCTCACACACACTCTTACACACCCCACACACCTCTCACACACACTCTTACACACCCCACACACCCCTCACACACACTCTTACACACCCCTCACACACACTCTTACACACCCCTCACACACACTCTTACACAACCCTCACACACTCTTACACACCCCACACACCCCTCACACACACTCTTACACACCCCACACACTCTTACACACCCCACACACTCTTACACACCCCACACACTCTTACACACCCCTCACACACACTCTTACACACCCCACACACCCCTCACACACACTCTTACACACCCCACACACTCTTACACACCCCACACACCCCTCACACACACTCTTACACACCCCACACACCCCTCACACACACTCTTACACACCCCACACACCCCTCACACACACTCTTACACACCCCACACACCCCTCACACACACTCTTACACACCCCACACACCCCTCACACACACTCTTACACACCCCACACACCCCTCACACACACTCTTACACACCCCACACACCCCTCACACACACTCTTACACACCCCACACACCCCTCACACACACTCTTACACACCCCACACACCCCTCACACACACTCTTACACACCCCTCACACACACTCTTACACACCCCACACACCCCTCACACACACTCTTACACACCCCACACACCCCTCACACACACTCTTACACACCCCACACACCCCTCACACACACTCTTACACACCCCACACACCCCTCACACACACTCTTACACACCCCACACACCCCTCACACACACTCTTACACACCCCTCACACACACTCTTACACACCCCACACACCCCTCACACACACTCTTACACACCCCACACACCCCTCACACACACTCTTACACACCCCACACACCCCTCACACACACTCTTACACACCCCTCACACCCCTCACACACACTCTTACACACCCCTCACACACACTCTTACACACCCCACACACCCCTCACACACACTCTTACACACCCCACACACCCCTCACACACACTCTTACACACCCCACACACCCCTCACAAACACTCTTACACACCCCACACACCCCTCACACACACTCTTACACACCCCTCACACACACTCTTACACACCCCACACACCCCTCACACACACTCTTACACACCCCACACACCCCTCACACACACTCTTACACACCCCTCACACACACTCTTACACACCCCACACACCCCACACACCCCTCACACACACTCTTACACACCCCACACACCCCTCACACACACTCTTACACACCCCACACACCCCTCACACACACTCTTACACACCCCACACACCCCTCACACACACTCTTACACACCCCTCACACACACTCTTACACACCCCACACACCCCTCACACACACTCTTACACACCCCACACACCCCTCACACACACTCTTACACACCCCACACACCCCTCACACACACTCTTACACACCCCACACACCCCTCACACACACTCTTACACACCCCACACACCCCTCACACACACTCTTACACACCCCACACACCCCTCACACACACTCTTACACACCCCTCACACACACTCTTACACACCCCACACACCCCTCACACACACTCTTACACACCCCACACACCCCTCACACACACTCTTACACACCCCACACACCCCTCACACACACTCTTACACACCCCACACACCCCTCACACACACTCTTACACACCCCACACACCCCTCACACACACTCTTACACACTCCACACACCCCTCACACACACTCTTACACACCCCACACACCCCTCACACACACTCTTACACACCCCACACACCCCTCACACACACTCTTACACACCCCACACACCCCTCACACACACTCTTACACACCCCACACACCCCTCACACACACTCTTACACACCCCACACACCCCTCACACACACTCTTACACACCCCTCACACACACTCTTACACACCCCTCACACCCCTCACACACACTCTTACACACCCCACACACCCTTCACACACACTCTTACACACCCCTCACACACACTCTTACACAACCCACACACCTCTCACACACACTCTTACACACCCCACACACCCCTCACACACACTCTTACACACCCCACACACCCCTCACACACACTCTTACACACCCCACACACCCCTCACACACACTCTTACACACCCCACACACCCCTCACACACACTCTTACACACCCCACACACCCCTCACACACACTCTTACACACCCCTCACACACACTCTTACACACCCCACACACCCCTCACAAACACTCTTACACACCCCACACACCCCTCACACACACTCTTACACACCCCACATACCCCTCACACACACTCTTACACACCCCTCACACACACTCTTACACACCCCACACACCCCTCACACACACGTACACACCCCTCACACCCCTCACACACACTCTTGCACACCCCACACACCCCTCACACACACTCTTACACACCCCATCCACCCCTCACACACACTCTTACACACCCCTCACACACACTCTTACACACCCCACACACCCCTCACAAACACTATTACACACCCCACACACCCCTCACACACACTCTTACACACCCCTCACACACACTCATACACACCCCACACACCCCTCACACACACTCTTACACACCCCTCACACACACTCTTACACACCCCACACACCCCTCACACACACTCATACACACCCCACACACCCCTCACACACACTCTTACACACCCCTCACACACACTCTTACACACCCCACACACCCCTCACACACACTCTTACACACCCCACACACCCCTCACACACACTCTTACACACCCCACACACCCCTCACACACACTCTTACACACCCCACACACCCCTCACACACACTCTTACACACCCCACACACCCCTCACACACACTCTTACACACCCCACACACCCCTCACACACACTCTTACACACCCCACACACCCCTCACACACACTCTTACATACCCCTCACACACACTCTTACACACTCCACACACCCCTCACACACACTCTTACACACCCCACACACCCCTCACACACACTCTTACACACCCCTCACACACACTCTTACACACCCCACACACCACTCACACACACTCTTACACACCCCACACACCCCTCACACACACTCTTACACACCCCTCACACACACTCTTACACACCCCACACACCCCTCACACACACTCTTACACACCCCACACACCCCTCACACACACTCTTACACACCCCACACACCCCTCACACACACTCTTACACACCCCACACACCCCTCACACACACTCTTACACACCCCTCACACACACTCTTACACACCCCACACACCCCTCACACACACTCTTACACACCCCTCACACACACTCTTACACACCCCACACACCCCTCACACACACTCTTACACACCCCTCACACACACTCTTACACACCCCACACACCCCTCACACACACTCTTACACACCCCACACACCCCTCACACACACTCCACACACCCCACACACACCCCTCACACACACTCTTACACACCCCACACACCCCTCACACACACTCTTACACACCCCTCACACACACTCTTACACACCCCACACACCCCTCACACACACTCTTACACACCCCACACACCCCTCACACACACTCTTACACACCCCTCACACACACTCTTACACACCCCACACACCCCTCACACACACTCTTACACACCCCCCACACCCCTCACACACACTCTTACACACCCCTCACACACACTCTTACACACCCCACACACCCCTCACACACACTCTTACACACCCCTCACACACACTCTTACACACTCCACACACCCCTCACACACACTCTTACACACCCCACACACCCCTCACACACACTCTTACATACCCCTCACACACACTCTTACACACTCCACACACCCCTCACACACACTCTTACACACCCCACACACCCCTCACACACACTCTTACACACCCCACACACCCTTCACACACACTCTTACACACCCCTCACACCCCTCACACACACTCTTACACACCCCACACACCCTTCACACACACTCTTACACACCCCTCACACCCCTCACACACACTCTTACACAACCCACACACACTTCACACACACTCTTACACACCCCACACACCCCACACACACACTCTTACACATCCCACACAGCTCTCACACACACTCTTACACACCCCACACACCCCTCACACACACTCTGACACACCCCACACACCCCTCACACACACACTTACACACCCCACACACCCCTCACACACACTCTTACACACCCCTCACACACACTCTTACACACCCCACACACCCCTCACACACACTCTTACACACCCCACACACCCCTCACACACACCCCTTACACACCCCACACACCCCTCACACACACTCTTACACACCCCTCACACACACTCTTACACACCCCTCACACACACTTACACACCCCTCACACCCCTCACACACACTCTTGCACACCCCACACACCCCTCACACACACTCTTACACACCCCATCCACCCCTCACACACACTCTTACACACCCCTCACACACACTCTTACACACCCCACACACCCCTCACACACACTCTTACACACCCCACACAGCCATCAAACACACTCTTACACACCCCTCACACACACTCATACACACCCCACACACCCCTCACACACACTCTTACATACCCAACACACCCCTCACACACACTCTTACACACCCCACACACCCCTCACACACACTCTTACACACCCCACACACCCCTCACACACACTCTTACACACCCCACACACCCCTCACACACACTCTTACACACCCCTCACACACACACTCTTACACACCCCACACACCCCTCACACACACTCTTACACACCCCTCACACACACTCTTACACACCCCACACACCCCTCACACACACTCTTACACACCCCAAACACCCCTCACACACACTCTTACACACCCCACACACCCCTCACACACACTCTTACACACCCCACACACCCCTCACACACACTCTTACACACCCCACACACCCCTCACACACACTCTTACACACTCCACACACCCCTCACACACACTCTTACACACCCCACACACCCCTCACACACACTCTTACACACCCCTCACAACCCTCACACACACTCTTACACACTCTACACAACACTCACACACACTCTTACACACCCCACACACCCCTCACACACACTCTTACACACCCCTCACACACACTCTTACACACCCCACACACCACTCACACACACTCTTACACACCCCACACACCCCTCACACACACTCTTACACACCCCTCACACACACTCTTACACACCCCACACACCCCTCACACACACTCTTACACACCCCACACACCCCTCACACACACTCTTACACACCCCTCACACACACTCTTACACACCCCACACACCCCTCACACACACTCTAACACACCCCACACACCCCTCACACACACTCTTACACACCCCACACAACCCTCACACACACTCTTACACACCCCTCACACACACTCTTACACACCCCACACACCCCTCACACACACTCTTACACACCCCTCACACCCCTCACACACACTCTTACACACCCCACACACCCCTCACACACACTCTTACACACCCCTCACACACACTCTTACACACCCCACAAACCCCTCACACACACTCTTACACACCCCACACACCCCTCACACACACTCTTACACACCCCTCACACACACTCTTACACACCCCACACACCCCTCACACACACTCCTACACACACTCCCACACACACTCCTACACACCCCACACACCCCTCACACACACTCTTACACACCCCACACACCCCTCACACACACTCTTACACACCCCTCACACACACTCTTACACACCCCACACACCCCTCACACACACTCTTACACACCCCACACACCCCTCACACACACTCTTACACACCCCACACACCCCTCACACACTCTTACACACCCCTCACACACCCCACACACCCCTCACACACACTCTTACACACCCCACACACCCCTCACACACACTCTTACACACCCCACACACCCCTCACACACACTCTTACACACCCCACATACCCCTCACACACACTCTTACACACCCCTCACACCCCTCACACACACTCTTACACACTCCACACACCCCTCACACACACTCTTACACACCCCACACACCCTTCACACACACTCTTACACACCCCACACACCCCTCACACACACTCTTACACACCCCACACACCCCTCACACACACTCTTACACACCCCACACACTCCTCCCACACACTCTTACACACCCCACACATCCCTCACACACACTCTTACACACCCCACACATCCCTCACACACACTCTTACACACCCCACACACCCCTCACACACACTCTTACACACCCCTCACACACACTCTTACACACCCCACACACCCCTCACACACACTCTTACACACCCCACACACCCCTCACACACACTCTTACACACCCCACACACCCCTCACACACACTCTTACACACCCCTCACACACACTCTTACACACCCCACACACCCCTCACACACACTCTTACACACCCCTCACACACACTCTTACACACCCCACACACCCCTCACACACACTCTTACACACCCCACACACCCCTCACACACACTCTTACACACCCCACACACCCCTCACTCACACTCTTACACACCCCACACACCCCTCACACACACTCTTACACACCCCACACACCCCTCACACACACTCTTACACACCCCTCACACACACTCTTACACACCCCACACACCCCTCACACACACTCTTACACACCCCTCACACCCCTCACACACACTCTTACACACTCCACACACCCCTCACACACACTCTTACACACCCCACACACCCTTCACACACACTCTTACACACCCCTCACACACACTCTTACACACCCCACACACCCCTCACACACACTCTTACACACCCCACACACCCCTCACACACACTCTTACACACCCCACACACACACTCTTACACACCCCACACACCCCTCACACACACTCTTACACACCCCACACACCCCTCACACACACTCTTACACACCCATCACACACACTCTTACACACCCCACACACCCCTCACACACACTCTTACACACCCCTCACACACACTCTTACACACCCCACACACCCCTCACACACACTCTTACACACCCCTCACACACACTCTTACACACCCCACACACCCCTCACACACACTCTTACACACCCCACACACCCCTCACACACACTCTTACACACCCCACACACCCCTCACACACACTCTTACACACCCCTCACACACACTCTTACACACCCCACACACCCCTCACACACACTCTTACACACCCCACACACCCCTCACACACACTCTTACACACCCCACACACCCCTCACACACACTCTTACACACCCCACACACCCCTCACACACACTCTTACACACCCCACACACCCCTCACACACACTCTTACACACCCCACACACCCCTCACACACACTCTTACACACCCCACACACCCCTCACACACACTCTTACACACCCCACACACCCCTCACACACACTCTTACACACCCCTCACACACACTCTTACACACCCCACAAACCCCTCACTCAAACTCTTACACACCCCACACACCCCTCACACACACTCTTACACACCCCACACACCCCTCACACACACTCTTACACACCCCACACACCCCTCACACACACTCTTACACACCCCACACACCCCTCACACACACTCTTACACACCCCTCACACACACTCTTACACACCCCACACACCCCTCACACACACTCTTACACACCCCTCACACACACTCTTACACACCCCACACACCCCTCACACACACTCTTACACACCCCACACACCCCTCACACACACTCTTACACACCCCACACACCCCTCACACACACTCTTACACACCCCACACACCCCTCACACACACTCTTACACACCCCTCACACACACTCTTACACACCCCACACACCCCTCACACACACTCTTACACACCCCACACACCCCTCACACACACTCTTACACACCCCACACACCCCTCACACACACTCTTGCACACCCCACACACCCCTCACACACACTCTTACACACCCCACACACCCCTCACACACAGTCTTACACACCCCTCACACACACTCTTACACACCCCACACACCCCTCACACACACTCTTACACACCCCACACACACCCCTCACACACCCCTCACACACACTCTTACACACCCCTCACACACACTCTTACACACCCCACACACCCCTCACACACACTCTTACACACCCCACACACCCCTCACACACACTCTTACACACCCCACACACCCCTCACACACACTCTTACACACCCGACACACCCCTCACACACACTCTTACACACCCCACACACCCCTCACACACACTCTTACACACCCCTCACACACACTCTTACACACCCCACACACCCCTCACACACACTCTTACACACCCCACACACCCCTCACACACACTCTTACACACCCCACACACCCCTCACACACACTCTTACACACCCCACACACCCCTCACACACACTCTTACACACCCCACACACCCCTCACACACACTCTTACACACCCCACACACCCCTCACACACACTCTTACACACCCCACACACCCCTCACACACACTCTTACACACCCCACACACCCCTCACACACACTCTTACACACCCCTCACACACACTCTTACACACCCCACACACCCCTCACACACACTCTTACACACCCCACACACCCCTCACACACACTCTTACACACCCCTCACACACACTCTTACACACCCCACACACCCCTCACACACACTCTTACACACCCCTCACACACACTCTTACACACCCCACACACCCCTCACACACACTCTTACACACCCCACACACCCCTCACACACACTCTTACACACCCCTCACACACACTCTTACACACCCCACACACCCCTCACACACACTCTTACACACCCCACACACCCCTCACACACACTCTTACACACCCCACACACCCCTCACACACACTCTTACACACCCCACACACCCCTCACACACACTCTTACACACCCCACACACCCCTCACACACACTCTTACACACCCCACACACCCCTCACACACACTCTTACACACCCCTCACACACACTCTTACACACCCCACACACCCCTCACACACACTCTTACACACCCCACACACCCCTCACACACACTCTTACACACCCCACACACCCCTCACACACACTCTTACACACCCCACACACCCCTCACACACACTCTTACACACCCCACACACCCCTCACACACACTCTTACACACCCCTCACACACACTCTTACACACCCCACACACCCCTCACACACACTCTTACACACCCCACACACCCCTCACACACACTCTTACACACCCCTCACACACACTCTTACACACCCCACACACCCCTCACACACACTCTTACACACCCCACACACCCCTCACACACACTCTTACACACCCCTCACACACACTCTTACACACCCCACACACCCCTCACACACACTCTTACACACCCCACACACCCCTCACACACACTCTTACACACCCCACACACCCCTCACACACACTCTTACACACCCCACACACCCCTCACACACACTCTTACACACCCCACACACCCCTCACACACACTCTTACACACCCCACACACCCCTCACACACACTCTTACACACCCCTCACACACACTCTTACACACCCCACACACCCCTCACACACACTCTTACACACCCCACACACCCCTCACACACACTCTTACACACCCCACACACCCCTCACACACACTCTTACACACCCCACACACCCCTCACACACACTCTTACACACCCCTCACACACACTCTTACACACCCCACACACCCCTCACACACACTCTTACACACCCCTCACACACACTCTTACACACCCCACACACCCCTCACACACACTCTTACACACCCCACACACCCCTCACACACACTCTTACACACCCCACACACCCCTCACACACACTCTTACACACCCCTCACACACACTCTTACACACCCCACACACCCCTCACACACACTCTTACACACCCCTCACACACACTCTTACACACCCCTCACACACACTCTTACACACCCCACACACCCCACACACCCCTCACACACACTCTTACACACCCCTCACACACACTCTTACACACCCCACACACCCCTCACACACACTCTTACACACCCCTCACACACACTCTTACACACCCCACACACCCCTCACACACACTCTTACACACCCCTCACACACACTCTTACACACCCCACACACCCCTCACACACACTCTTACACACCCCACACACCCCTCACACACACTCTTACACACCCCTCACACACACTCTTACACACCCCACACACCCCTCACACACACTCTTACACACCCCACACACCCCTCACACACACTCTTACACACCCCACACACCCCTCACACACACTCTTACACACCCCACACACCCCTCACACACACTCTTACACACCCCACACACCCCTCACACACACTCTTACACACCCCTCACACACACTCTTACACACCCCACACACCCCTCACACACACTCTTACACACCCCTCACACACACTCTTACACACCCCACACACCCCTCACACACACTCTTACACACCCCACACACCCCTCACACACACTCTTACACACCCCTCACACACACTCTTACACACCCCACACACCCCTCACACACACTCTTACACACCCCACACACCCCTCACACACACTCTTACACACCCCTCACACACACTCTTACACACCCCACACACCCCTCACACACACTCTTACACACCCCACACACCCCTCACACACACTCTTACACACCCCACACACCCCTCACACACACTCTTACACACCCCACACACCCCTCACACACACTCTTACACACCCCTCACACACACTCTTACACACCCCACACACCCCTCACACACACTCTTACACACCCCACACACCCCTCACACACACTCTTACACACCCCTCACACACACTCTTACACACCCCACACACCCCTCACACACACTCTTACACACCCCACACACCCCTCACACACACTCTTACACACCCCACACACCCCTCACACACACTCTTACACACCCCACACACCCCTCACACACACTCTTACACACCCCACACACCCCTCACACACACTCTTACACACCCCTCACACACACTCTTACACACCCCACACACCCCTCACACACACTCTTACACACCCCTCACACACACTCTTACACACCCCACACACCCCTCACACACACTCTTACACACCCCACACACCCCTCACACACACTCTTACACACCCCACACACCCCTCACACACACTCTTACACACCCCACACACCCCTCACACACACTCTTACACACCCCACACACCCCTCACACACACTCTTACACACCCCACACACCCCTCACACACACTCTTACACACCCCACACACCCCTCACACACACTCTTACACACCCCACACACCCCTCACACACACTCTTACACACCCCACACACCCCTCACACACACTCTTACACACCCCACACACCCCTCACACACACTCTTACACACCCCTCACACACACTCTTACACACCCCACACACCCCTCACACACACTCTTACACACCCCACACACCCCTCACACACACTCTTACACACCCCACACACCCCTCACACACACTCTTACACACCCCACACACCCCTCACACACACTCTTACACACCCCACACACCCCTCACACACACTCTTACACACCCCACACACCCCTCACACACACTCTTACACACCCCACACACCCCTCAAACACACTCTTACACACCCCACACACCCCTCACACACACTCTTACACACCCCACACACCCCTCACACACACTCTTACACACCCCACACACCCCTCACACACACTCTTACACACCCCACACACCCCTCACACACACTCTTACACACCCCACACACCCCTCACACACACTCTTACACACCCCACACACCCCTCACACACACTCTTACACACCCCACACACCCCTCACACACACTCTTACACACCCCACACACCCCTCACACACACTCTTACACACCCCACACACCCCTCACACACACTCTTACACACCCCACACACCCCTCACACACACTCTTACACACCCCACACACCCCTCACACACACTCTTACACACCCCACACACCCCTCACACACACTCTTACACACCCCTCACACACACTTTTACACACCCCTTACACACCCCACACACACACTCTTACACACCCCTCACACACACACTCTTACACACCCCTCACACACACCTCACACACACTCTTACACACCCCTCACACACACCTCACACACACTCTTACACACCCCACACACCCCTCACACACACTCTTACACACCTCACACACCCCTCACTCGCACTCTTACACACCCCTCACACCCCTCACACACACTCTTACACACCCCTCACACACACTCTTACACACCCCACCAACCCCTCACACACACTCTTACACACCCCACACACCCCTCACACACACTCTTACACACCCCACACACCCCTCACACACACTCTTACACACCCCTCACACACACTCTTACACACCCCACACACCCCTCACACACACTCTTACACACCCCTCACACACACTCTTACACACCCCACACACCCCACACACCCCTCACACACACTCTTACACACCCCACACACCCCTCACACACACTCTTACACACCCCACACACCCCTCACACACACTCTTACACACCCCACACACACCCCTCACACACCCCTCACACACACTCTTACACACCCCTCACACACACTCTTGCACACCCCACACACCCCTCACACACACTCTTACACACCCCACACACCCCTCACACACACTCATACACACCCCACACACCCCTCACACACACTCTTACACACCCCACACACCCCTCACACACATTCTTACACACCCCACACACCCCTCACACACACTCTTACACACCCCTCACACACACTCTTACACACCCCACACACCCCTCACACACACTCTTACACACCCCACACACCCCTCACAAACACTCTTACACACCCCACACACCCCTCACACACACTCTTACACACCCCACATACCCCTCACACACACTCTTACACACCCCTCACACACACTCTTACACACCCCTCACACACACTTACACACCCCTCACACCCCTCACACACACTCTTGCACACCCCACACACCCCTCACACACACTCTTACACACCCCATCCACCCCTCACAAACACTATTACACACCCCACACACCCCTCACACACACTCATACACACCCCTCACAACCCTCACACACACTCTTACACACTCCACACACCACTCACACACACTCTTACACACCCCACACACCCCTCACACACACTCTTACACACCCCTCACACACACTCTTACACACCCCACACACCCCTCACAAACACTATTACACACCCCACACACCCCTCACACACACTCATACACACCCCACACACCCCTCACACACACTCTTACACACCCCTCACACACACTCTTACACACCCCACACACCCCTCACACACACTCATACACACCCCACACACCCCTCACACACACTCTTACACACCCCTCACACACACTCTTACACACCCCACACACCCCACACACCCCTCACACACACTCTTACACACCCCTCACACACACTCTTACACACCCCACACACCCCTCACACACACTTTTACACACCCCACACACCCCTCACACACACTCTTACACACCCCACACACCCCTCACACACACTCTTACACACCCCACACACCCCTCACACACACTCTTACACACCCCACACACCCCTCACACACACTCTTACACACTCCACACACCCCTCACACACACTCTTACACACCCCACACACCCCTCACACACACTCTTACACACCCCTCACAACCCTCACACACACTCTTACACACTCCACACACCACTCACACACACTCTTACACACCCCACACACCCCTCACACACACTCTTACACACCCCTCACACACACTCTTACACACCCCACACACCACTCACACACACTCTTACACACCCCACACACCCCTCACACACACTCTTACACACCCCTCACACACACTCTTACACACCCCACACACCCCTCACTCACACTCTTACACACCCCACACACCCCTCACACACACTCTTACACACCCCTCACACACACTCTTACACACCCCACACACCCCTCACACACACTCTTACACACCCCTCACACACACTCTTACACACCCCACACACCCCTCACACACACTCTTACACACCCCTCACACACACTCTTACACACCCCACACACCCCTCACACACACTCTTACACACCCCTCACAACCCTCACACACACTCTTACACACTCCACACAACACTCACACACACTCTTACACACCCCACACACCCCTCACACACACTCTTACACACCCCTCACACACACTCTTACACACCCCACACACCACTCACACACACTCTTACACACCCCACACACCCCTCACACACACTCTTACACACCCCTCACACACACTCTTACACACCCCACACACCCCTCACTCACACTCTTACACACCCCACACACCCCTCACACACACTCTTACACACCCCTCACACACACTCTTACACACCCCACACACCCCTCACACACACTCTTACACACCCCTCACACACACTCTTACACACCCCACACAACCCTCACACACACTCTTACACACCCCTCACACACACTCTTACACACCCCACACACCCCTCACACACACTCTTACACACCCCTCACACACACTCTTACACACCCCACACACCCCTCACACACACTCTTAAACACCCCTCACACCCCTCACACACACTCTTACACACCTCACACACCCCTCACTCGCACTCTTACACACCCCTCACACCCCTCACACACACTCTTACACACCCCTCACACACACTCTTACACACCCCACCAACCCCTCACACACACTCTTACACACCCCACACACCCCTCACACACACTCTTACACACCCCACACACCCCTCACAAACACTCTTACACACCCCACACACCCCTCACACACACTCTTACACACCCCACACACCCCTCACACACACTCTTACACACCCTTCACACACACTCTTACACACCCCACACACCCCTCACACACACTCTTACACACCCCTCACACACACTCTTACACACCCCACACACCCCACACACCCCTCACACACACTCTTACTCACCCCACACACCCCTCACACACACTCTTACACACCCCACACACCCCTCACACACACTCTTACACACCCCACACACACCCCTCACACACCCCTCACACACACTCTTACACACCCCTCACACACACTCTTACACACCCCACACACCCCTCACACACACTCTTACACACCCCACACACCCCTCACACACACTCATACACACCCCACACACCCCTCACACACATTCTTACACACCCCACACACCCCTCACACACACTCTTACACACCCCTCACACACACTCTTACACACCCCACACACCCCTCACACACACTCTTACACACCCCACACACCCCTCACAAACACTCTTACACACCCCACACACCCCTCACACACACTCTTACACACCCCACATACCCCTCACACCCACTCTTACACACCCTCACACACACTCTTACACACCCCTCACACACACTTACACACCCCTCACACCCCTCACACACACTCTTGCACACCCCACACACCCCTCACACACACTCTTACACACCCCATCCACCCCTCACACACTCTCTTACACACCCCTCACACACACTCTTACACACCCCACACACCCCTCACAAACACTATTACACACCCCACACACCCCTCACACACACTCATACACACCCCACACACCCCTCACACACACTCTTACACACCCCTCACACACACTCTTACACACCCCACACACCCCTCACACACACTCATACACACCCCACACACCCCTCACACACACTCTTACACACCCCTCACACACACTCTTACACACCCCACACACCCCTCACACACACTCTTACACACCCCACACACCCCTCACACACACTCTTACACACCCCTCACACACACTCTTACACACCCCACACACCCCTCACACACACTCTTACACACCCCACACACCCCTCACACACACTCTTACACACCCCACACACCCCTCACACACACACTTACACACCCCACACACCCCTCACACACACTCTTACACACCCGACACACACCCCTCACACACCCCACACACCCCTCACACACACTCTTACACACCCCACACACCCCTCACAAACACTCTTACACACCCCACACACCCCTCACACACACTCTTACACACCCCACACACCCCTCACACACACTCTTACACACCCCACACACCCCTCACACACACTCTTACACACCCCACACACCCCTCACAAACACTCTTACACACCCCACACACCCCTCACACACACTCTTACACACCCCACACACCCCTCACACACACTCTTACACACCCCTCACACACACTCTTACACCCCCCACACACCCCTCACACACACTCTTACACACCGCACACACCCCTCACACACACTCTTACACACCCCACACACCCCTCACACACACTCTTACACACCCCTCACACACACTCTTAAACACCCCACACAGCCCTCACACACACTCTTACACACCCCACACACCCCTCACACACACTCTTACACACCCCACACACCCCTCACACACACTCTTACACACCCCTCACACACACTCTTACACACCCCACACAGCCCTCACACACACTCTTACACACCCCACACACCCCTCACACACACTCTTACACACCCCACACACCCCTCACACACACTCTTACACACCCCTCACACACACTCTTACACACCCCACACACCCCTCACACACACTCTTACACACCCCACACACCCCTCACACACACTCTTACACACCCCACACACACACTCTTACACACCCCTCACACACACTCTTACACACCCCACACAGCCCTCACACACACTGTTACACACCCCACACACCCCTCACACACACTCTTACACACCCCACACACTCCTCACACACACACTCTTACACACCCCTCACACACACTCTTACACACCCCACACACACACTCTTACACACCCCTCACACACACTCTTACACACCCCCCACACCCCTCACACACACTCTTACACACCCCTCACACACACTCTTACACACCCCACACACCCCTCACACACACTCTTACACACTCCACACACCCCTCACACACACTCTTACACACCCCACACACCCTACACACACACACTCATGCACACCCCACACACCCCTCACACACACTCTTACACACCCCTCACACACACTCTTACACACTCCACACACCCCTCACACACACTCTTACACACCCCACACACCCCTCACACACACTCTTACACACCCCACACACCCTTCACACACACTCTTACACACCCCTCACACACACTCTTACACACCCCACACACCCCACACACACACTCTTACCCACCCCACACACCCCTCACACACACTCTTACACACTCCACACACCCCTCACACACACTCTTACACACCCCACACACCCTTCACACACACACTCATACACACCCCTCACACACACTCTTACACACCCCACACATCCCTCACACACACTCTTACACACCCCACACAGCCCTCACACACACTCTTACACACCCCACACACCCCTCACACACACTCTTACACACCCCACACACCCCTCACACACACTCTTACACACCCCTCACACACACTCTTACACACCCCACACAGCCCTCACACACACTGTTACACACCCCACACACCCCTCACACACACTCTTACACACCCCACACACTCCTCACACACACCCCACACACCCCTCACACACACTCTTACACACCCCACACACACACTCTTACACACCCCTCACACACACTCTTACACACCCCACACACCCCTCACACACACTCTTACACACCCCTCACACACACTCTTACACACCCCACACACCCCTCACACACACTCTTACACACTCCACACACCCCTCACACACACTCTTACACACCCCACACACCCTTCACACACAC